>NC_064852.1:54969930-55197430 GCF_024139225.1 Suncus etruscus
CCCACAAAGCTTGGCCCCGTTGGGGTTCTTCCCCGTGGGGCCTGGGGGCGGGTCCCTGCGTGCACACCTGCACCGGGGGCGGAGCGCCGCGGTCTCCCGGTGGCCCCAGCTTCCCTCCGCCCAGCCCAGTGCCAACCCCGCGCTGCCGGGGCCCCACCCCGGCCCCCGCCCCCCGCCACCGGCGCACCTCCATTCCGCGGCGCGCTCGGGGTGCCCCTGCCGGCTCCAGCGCGGCGCCCGGCGCTCTTCGCTCTCGTTCGGCTCTCCGCGATCCTTCGCCTTCGCCATGGAGCCGGCCGCGGGCAGCGAACGCCGTAGAACCCCGGGCCCCGCCGTGCCACCGCCACCCCGCGGCCCCCCACCCTTGGCCGCCACACCCGGCCCCGGCCCCCTGGGCTCTCCCGCGCGGGAGCCACCGCAGTCCGAGGACGAGCGGCAGCTGCGGATCAGCGAGAGCGGCCAGTTCAGCGACGGGCTGGAGGACCGAGGTGAGCGCGTGGGTCCCCCGCGTTCGTCCCTTTGGGTCCTCAGGGGCTGTCGGAGCGCGGGCTCCGGGGCGCGGAACCCGGACTGGCACGCGAAGGCTCGGGGGAGCGGCTGCACCTTGGTTCCCGCGCTGGGAGCCGCCCGAGTAGCGGTTCCTTCTTCTCCAGGGCCCGCAAAACCGCTGCGTCTCCCGACCGACCCTGCCCGGGCCCGCGCACGCCCCAGCTTGCGAGCGTCGGCTGCAAAAGTTTGCAGGAGGAGCTGTTTCTGGCTGTGCGCGTGGCTTCCGTTCTTTGGTCTCAGACCCAGCGCCCTGAGGTGGCACTGCGGGTCCCGATCGGCTGGCTCCGAAGATCCGAGCAGGCTCCACACTTAGCCCGCTCTAGCGGGTTTTGCGACCCAGGCCGGATTAACGGCTTCCCGGCTTCACTGGGTTAGTCCCGCTGCCCCGTCGCTCCTTAGCGGAGGACCAGGTGCCTTGCCTGGTCGGTCACTGCCCTGCTCTTAGGCGACTTGGCTTTTTTGGGGGAGGGGGATTTGGGCCACAGAATGGACTCCACGAAAACCAGGGGTTCCAGGAGCCCACTCCTCCATCCTCTGAACAATCCCTTCCCAGCTACTAAGCAGTGTCCTCCTGCGCGGGCCCACGCCCCTCGCCCCAAGTGTCTTCTTTATCAGGAAACCCGATCCCACCTGTGACCCAGAGCCCCTCGGAGTTGGCCGCAGAAAACGCAAGCCACCCCTGGCCTGTCCCTTCTTTCTCCTTGACACCGTGATTTCTCTCTTTCGTTTCCTCTCGGCGTGGAGGCGGCCGGGATCTATGCCACTTCGAATACCTTTTATGCATTTTGATGAACTCAAATCTCCACACCAGCTTTCGGTGCCCCCCAACCCCCAAGGACTTATGGTCCTGTTTAAGAACCCCTTAGTAATTAAAGCGGCATTCGTATAACCAAGGCTTTTCAACCAAACTGGCTCTTGGCCACTTCACCTCCTTTTTGTTGGTTTTGGTGGATTTAGATATTTTAGATATTTTAGTCTTAGCAGGTTTCTGTCCTATTCTTAGTCTCTCCTGTACGTTTATTTTAAATCCCGGTTTAGTGCTCGAATGCACGATCTCTTTAGAAAATTTAAAATGTAGCATGTGAAATAGAACGACATGGAAAGGACAATTTCCAGAATCATCAGGAATCCTAGGCGAGAACTGGAGCCGCTCCAGGGGGGGAAGGAGTTATGCACCCAGGTTACAGTTTCTCCTCGCCCATTCATAGGTATCATGTTAGGGATGATGCCCGTGACCTCAAAACACCATCCAGATCTGTTTATGCCTTGGTTTTCGGTCGTGTTGATTACCTGCTTCCTCCTCAATGAACATGGTGGGATTGAACATTTTGTTGTAAGAAAGTAGTCCGGGCAAAGCTTCTCGCCTCTTCCTTCCCTTCCCCACTTCAGCATTGCGGGTCATTTGCACAAGGCAACCCATTTCTTGCCACCAAATGACAGGCGAAAAAGAAAGCACTAAAGCAAGTGAATATTTAGCATTGATTTGTAGCTCATGGTTAAGAGTAAAGGGCCCTACTGGATTCGTTCTTTAGATTGTTTTCACTAATCAATGGGATTTCATTTTCCCTTGTATGCTAGCATGAAAGCATTCACTGTTCATGAACTGTCACAGTGAGCTTTGCTGTCACACACAGCCTCTCTGTAAAGACAAACCCTGGTCACCAAAGCACTCTGTCCTGTGTGGCATGGCAAGAAAGCTGAAAGTCGGTATGACATTCCTTTGTCTGACCTACTCCTGACAGCAAAGAGTTAATGATGAACCAGTCATTTTTATTAAGTACATCAGCAGGCTACCTGGGAGGTTATTAGAATATTTTGTGTCTGCGTTACATTTTCTAGGGGAGTGCATCAGTCCAGTAACAATTTTCCCACCCCTTGGGGGTGGTTCAGTTGTTGCTATCTTTTCCCTAATGGTGAGGAGATTGGGGGAGGAGGAAGCCTAGCAATGGCCATCAGTGAATCTCTGCAGTCTCTAGCTCACTTCCTTCAAGATCTAAATACCTATAGGGGGTGTGTATATATATATGGGGGGAGGGGAGTGTATCTGGACCTACCTCTTGGCCATCTATCCTGTCCTATCATTCTTCTGAGCTACCAGTACTCTAAAACAGAGCACATCTAACTCAGATCAAAGGGTTGTTCTGGGACTTTTGTGATACATATCTCCCCCTTTCCCTGCCTTAGAAGTGATGTGGGCTTGTTTCCAGAAACCTAGCTGGTTCATAAGACAGTAACTGCAGTGCCATTTGGCTGAGACTACAGTAAGCCAGTGCTGTGTGGTCCAAGATCTTTCGAGACTCAACATAAATACAGGCTGTTTCTATTTCCTTCCTTTTAATATCTATGTTTTCCTATAACTGTTTCCTCACCATTTTACCCCAAGCCTCAGGGTCAGTCCATGTTTACATGTTTTAGCATTTCTCACTCCCTTCCCAGCAAATAAATATTTCCTTTCCTTAAGAGAATCTCAAAGTGACTCTTTGGGGGAAGCAATTCCTGATCACTTGCAAGTGATGGGATAGTTTCTAGCTCCCTGCATGTAGTCACACCTACATCCCCCTCAAATGTGACCTTTGAGTGAGATTAGAAATTTAAAGGTGGAGGCCAGTTATGGATAAGAAAGAGGCAGCTTGACTGCAATGTTGAGGCTACCTCCCATTAGATTATGAAGGCTTTGCTTCCTTTTTTCTACTTTGAAGAATGCTTTAGGAATTCTCACCCTCTCTCTAATAGCTTGTGAGTATGTGAAAAGCCAACACAAAGCAGAGGTAGAGGCCCCTAAGTATATCTATACATCTCTGTGAACTGATTCTTTAGACAAAAGCATATTTTCCTTTAAGAAATGGTTAGTTTTCCATTCTTGATACTGGTTTCATTTTTGGGGGGGAAAAGTTGTAATGATGTAAGGAAAGAAATGGGACAGTTCTTCCCTTCTTGTACAGTCTTCTACTATGGATACTCCATTTCTTATATAGACAGACCTGCACAGATAGGGAAAAGGTCTCTCCAGTTCTGTTATAAGAGGACCCAGTCTTCACCCAAGCCTGTGGTCCAATATCACCTGAGATCCTCATGCTGGCACCTCTGTGGCGAAGGTGTATAGATTGGGGTGTGTGGTCAGATCTGTTACTCTGCTGGCAACTACTGGATTTTGAAAGAAAAATATTATATGGCAGAATAGAAAATTGAGAGTTCTATCCCTTCTATCAGAAAATGAAATCTTATTCTAAAAGAAATCTTGTTTACTTACACCTGGTAGACAAAGCTCTTAAGATTGTTCCTGTCAAAATATCCAAACAAAGTGCATAAAATCAGCCTTTAATGCTACAACTTCCCTTCTAAAATGTTGGCTTATAATTAAAAGAAAGATTTTCATAACACCTGAGAAAGGAGACCAAAATTACTGATGGTATTTTGGGTCTGTCTAGTTTAGGCTATGGCTTTAATGGAAACAAGGGTGACAGCAGGATGGTGGGGGGAATCATTAGAATGGCATAATTTTTCAGCATTTAGAAGAGAAACAAACAAAGGAATTTAAATTTGGGATGACTTATACCTGGGGAAGAATTTGACAAGAGATTTTTGGGGATTTTTATTTCCACCTAGGTGCTTTTGTCAAGGGAGGTTTGCAAAGAATTTTGCAGCAAGTTGATGGAGATATTCTTTATTCCCATCTTGCACTTGCACCAACCTTTTGATTCTGCGTAAGCCTATTGGTTTAGCTGACATTGATATCTCTGAGCTGGATGTAAACTGAGGTCCCTAAGAAGTTTTCTGGACATTTCTCCTTGTTTCCTTCAGGACCTGTTCGAGGTGCTTCTGTCTGGGTAGTTGAGTGGAATTAAGTCATTTTGACAGAGTTAAATATGTTCTCATTTGGAACAGGATACTGTTTTCAGCACCCAGAGGTATGTTGTAGTTGCTATAGTTATTCAGATGGGAAGATGCTTCTCAGGGAGTATGAGGTGTGACATATTGCACTCTGAGCAATATTTTACAAGTGGGTGCCTGAACTCTCACTGCCAGCCCTGTCATTTAGGGCAGTTGTGATGAGGCTGCTGCCCTTTGAGAGATGTAT
Source organism: Suncus etruscus (assembly GCF_024139225.1). Classification (NCBI taxonomy): domain Eukaryota; kingdom Metazoa; phylum Chordata; class Mammalia; order Eulipotyphla; family Soricidae; genus Suncus; species Suncus etruscus. The sequence continues at coordinate 54,974,558 of NC_064852.1, forward strand.
TTTGGATCTGTGAGCCAGAGTTGGTTTAGAGTTCTTGTGGAATGAACAACTGAATAGTTGATTCTTTGTGCAATTAAGAGAGTCCACAGATTTTTTTTTTTATAAAAGAAGTATTTAGAAAAATGTAAGAAAATGAGAAGTATAAATAAGGAGTATACTATGTTCTAGTCCTTAATCCTGGGCCACTGAAACATGGTTCTTAAATCTGAGTCCTAATGCCTTTCTGTTGTTCAGGACTCTTGTTTGCTTTTGGGTTACATATGGTAGTAGTTGTGCTTACTCTTGATTCTGTGCTTACTCTTGGATTACTCCTAGTGGTGCTCAGGAAAATACATGCCCTGCTGGGACTCACACGTGGGTCAACTGCATGCAAGACAGGTGCTTATGCCCAGAGCTATCTCTCTGGTCTCTTGTCAAGGACTCAATGTTGAAAGGCTAACAGAACAAAATAAATAAATAAATTAATTAATTAATTAAATAAATATACCTTTTTGACATTGCCTACCCAGAAGGCTATCTTCAAATTTAAGTACATCTGCTCCATTTTATTTATTTTTTTTTTTTTGGGTCACACCTGGCAGTGCTCAGGGGTTATTCCTGGCTCCAGGCTCAGAAATTGCTCCTGGCAGGCACAGGGGACCATATGGGGCGCCGGGATTCGAACCGATGACCTCCTGCATGAAAGGCAAACGCCTTACCTCCATGCTATCTCTCCGGCCCCATCTGCTCCATTTTAATGTTAAACATTTTTTGAAGTGTGTTTGATACAAATGGATAGATGCTGTAGAGTGGAAAGAGGAGTGGAAAAAAAAAAGTGGTGTATAATTTAGGCCCAGTGACTAATGCTAACACTGATTAAAGAGAAATGGTTCTTATTCTTTAGTGTTTATCAAGAAGAAGAGAACTTTTGTTATTCCTTTCTTCTTCTTTTGGGCATACTCTTTCCACCATTTGGGACCTTGCTAGTGGATCAATGCAAATCAATGCCTGTGCTAAATATGAGCGATTAATGCTGCTTTCTGAACAAAAAGCCTTGTTGGAAGGTCAGCACTTGATGAACCAAAAAAGTTGACAGAGGGTGAGAAGATAGCCCAAGCTATATATCAAATCATGGGATAATGGGTTGTCCAGTGTTTGCCTGCACAGATAAAAAGCAGCTTACATGCCCTACATTCCCAGAGTCTAGGAGTGTTAAAAAGATGCATCCAAACTTGATGTCTTGGTTGCTCTCCTAACCATTCAAGCACAGTGTGGGGCAAGCAATGCTCACCTCCGCACACTGATCTTTAGTTTGCAGTCCTTGGATAAGAATGTGTTTGTTGTTCTGGTTGTGGGTTTTTGAATAAGGAAATGTCTAACTTCCTTTTCTCCTTGTTTTGTTTCTTTTGTTTTATTTGTTTTGTTTTTTTGTTTTGTTTGTTTGTTTTGGTCAGGCTTACTAGAAAGCAGCACTCGACTAAAACCCCATGAAGCCCAGAACTACAGAAAGAAGGCGTTGTGGGTCTCCTGGTTCTCCATTATTGTCACACTGGCCCTGGCTGTAGCTGCCTTTAGTGAGTATCAGTCTTGCCAATCGATACTTGCTGGTGTGGCCTGTTTTATTCTTATTCCTATGGGATGCACTTCTGCTTTTAGTTGACTGTTATTGATGAGTAAATTTTTTCAGATGGTTGGATCATCAGGATACTTATAAATTAGTAAAATGGCGTATCTGTTCTGCAGAGCAAAGAGGTGAATAATAGGAGGAGAGCTGTACTGGGAGTCTTAATTCTCATCAGCTTGTATGTTTCTGGAGCTAGATTCTGACTGCCAGCTGAATAGTGAAATGATTCTCTTGGTGGATGCCTGCAGCCTGGACTAACATGTGACCAATGTATATCATTGACAGTTGTATTTTGAGCCCAGTGCAATTGGACAATGTCTGCAGTTTTACAGTACATCTTTCACCTTAGCCTGGATAATGTTTGAATGAAAATTTTGTAGATTTTAATGAAAGAAAAAATGGGAGGTTCTACTGTCAAGTTTTAGTGACCATGGACAAGCATTTATCACAATCAAGCAAAGTGAGGGCAATTGAATACATTCTGTCTATGAATAATCCTCATTGAGTATTAGGAGCTCTATAAAATGTATTCTCAGCTCATATTTACAGCATCTAGAAATGGGTATGTGCTGTTGATTCTTATTAGTTGTGCAGTTGTGCAATGATTCACAAGCTTAAGCAAATCATTCAGTTTCAGCTCAACCTTGATGGAAATCACAGTGCCGTTTTCTTTTTTCCATGCTGAGAAAAAGAAGCCTATGTTTTTTGTATTAATTTATTACTTTAACAGAAAGATCCATATTCTAAGTGATGAGTATGACAAGTGTGTCTTACATGACAACCATCAGAGTAGGAGAATAAAGGACTGTGGCCATGGAAGATATGGCTTAGTGTACATTGTTTAAAATTTTGTTCTGCCTTGCTAGATCTGATCTGCTGGTGGAAGTTGGTGGTGGCTCCCAAGAGGGAATATTAGAATTTGGCCAAATGCTCCCTGCAACAGTAGGCATATATTACTTGAAGCAATTTATGTTGCAAACACTGTACCATATCTTGGCTTAAAAAATACCAACATTTAGAAGCAGAGGATAATGCATTTCAGAGTAGCAACATTTACCAGTGAGCCAGAAATCTAATCAAGAGAAGATTCCTGAAAATAGCTACTCCTTCTTCTCTGGCCCCCCATCCCCCTTTAAAAAATGCTGAAAGTAGAATTGCAAGCCAGATTGATGTCCCTGGAGGATAATTTGCTTGTGGTGACTGGTGTGGATTCTGGATTTGACACCATAATTTACATATGTAAAGAAAGAGGAAAGGAGTGAAGGATGATGATTTACAAACAGAATAATAGTTACTCGACTTTGTATGCCTAATAAAGCTTTTAGGATTTTTTCATATGAGTATTTGAGTGATGATCTGAATGGGAGGAAATATTGAGGAAAGCTTTCCTTTTGGGAGAATAATATGTTTGATGTCCTTAATCTTGTAATAGGAGAGATTATAAGGAAATTTAGGTTTCACATGTTATGCTTAATCAGATGTAAAAATTCTGTTCCATTTTCTTTAATTGAAAAAAACTGTTACATAATGCATATAGATTTAGGGTGTTGCTTTGTGGAAAGGATTTTCTTTTTAAACATATATTGTTATCCATTGTTATAGCAATATTTAAGTTATTAAATATTTTAATTTGTTGCCAACATAATGGTGACATTTGTGTATAATATCATGATCTATGTTATTTTCTATAATATATTTTACTTGTTCCCAAGTTGCTCTAAATTTGTTTAGTTAAATTAAAGAAATGTAGATGATGAACTTAATTTTTTGTCCACCTTAAGGATAGCTTTAGTGTACATGTGTGTATGTATGTATGTGTGTGTTGTATTTTAAGAATTTAGGGTGGGCTTTGTTATAAGGATTATTACTTTTACTCTTCAGTTTTCAATATGTGTTTAAAATATGAAATATTTAAAAATCCTTTTGCAATCATCCTTACATGTTAACAAATTTGTGCAGTCTTTCCAATTTTGAATGAAAAGAAAATTAATATGAGCTAAGCAATAGAAGATGGCTTTTGATTTAAGATTAAGCTAGCATCTAAAGGAAAGTTATATGTTACATATATGGCAGTGCACACTCATGTCATGAGGAATCCCAGTCTTTTTTTGAGCGAAGGTGGGCACACCCATCAATGCTCAGGGGTTACTCTTAGCTCTGCACTCAGGAATTACTCCAGTGCACATGGGACCATATGGGCTGCTATAGATCAAACCAGGTTGGCCTCATGCAAGGCCAGTACCCTACCTTCTGTACTATCACTCCAGTTCTAGAACCCCTAATCTTAATCTGAAAGGAGGCCAATGACATAATAATGGTATGAAGTTATGAATTGGAATTGATCTGGTGAATCTTCAGTCTAGTCAATAAAACAACTAATATGACCAGTTAGTATTTTTAAAGAGAATGCTATGGAATTACTACAGATGACCTTTTGGCAGGGTGGAAAGCAGAGAATGTGTGTGTGTGTGTGTGTGTGTGTGTGTGTGTGTGTGTGTATGATGTGTGTGTGTGTGTGTGTATTGCAGAGGCATATGATCATGGTGAAGAGAAGCTTATAAACTATCATTATATTTTCTTGCTATTATTGGCTAGTAAACTTTTGGAAGGTAGGAATAATACCTGTCCTAGTGTGAAGTAAGGACTTGGAATTGTTAAATAAATGAACTGAGTGACTAGTTTTTGTTTTGTTTTGTTTTTGATGTTCAATAGAAAGAATATATTTCTTTGAAAAAGATGCATTTTGTGGCCCAGGGAGATAGCTCAAAGTATTCCAGTACATACCTTGGTAATTGAGGCCTGAGTTTGAATCTCGGCACTTCACAATCCCCTGAGTACCAGTTGGAGTAATAACTCACTTTCAAGCACCAATCAGGGAGTAATCCCTGAGCATGCTTGGTCCCAAACACAAAAACATAAAGCAATGAATGGATTTCTTCTACAGCTTTATTTATATACTGGGCATAGGTCTCACTTATTTTATAAACAGCTGAAATATTTTTGGGCAACCATATAATCGTACTGTCAAAGGGGGGTTATCTTAGAGTTACAGTCTCTTCAGTCAGTGAATATTTCTACCTTCCCAACATCTTCACCTGAAGTGTTCTGTTATTGTGAGTGCTAAATTTTAGCTGAGCAGCTAAAGAAATGCAGTTCTTTCTCTTTCAAATAAGAGTGATGGCAATGGGTATCTATAAATTTTCGGTATCTATAATGGGTATCTATAACCATTTTTCTCAGTAAGCTGCTAATATTAGTATTTTATATAGCACAAACACTGAAAAAACAATCCTGTTACCTTTCCTATCCTACTAACCTCTTGTAATCACTATAGTAAGTTTTGCAAATTAGTATTTTTTTAAAGAATCAGATGATAAAACTAACTTTGGTAAATACTATTAAGGTATCTGTGAGAAATCAGTTCTATGTGTATAGTTATACACATATGTAAATATATATGTATATATATGTATATATGTAAATATATATGCTATTTATTTCTCTGGCATAGTTGAAAAAATCAAATGAACTTTCTTTCAAAGTTTGTGACATGAAAATAATCTGAAAGAAAGCAGTGCTTTTGAAAGGGGTTTGAACGATTTTCGATGACATTTGGTAATATAGTGATTTTGGACCTGATCAGATGCAGATTAAAAAAAAAAACAGATGGTAATGCAACTGAATATTTCAGGAAGAGCCCTAGTTTGGTTTTAAAATTGCTCTGATTTATGATATGTAAGCAGTATGGAAAATGGCAATCCTATTATGAACATACATTTAAAAATCTGTTTTAATGATGAGACTAGAAGGGGAATAGAAGTTCTATTTCAAAATCAGGGCTTTGACATCATTGATAAATTTGTTAGAACAATTTCGGCAAATGGATGTGACTGAGGTTTGAATGAGTGCAAGTTAATTTTCAGGCACTCAAAGCATGTTCTGTGGGAAATGAAGATATATTTGAAACATTCTCAGGGGAAAACCTTTCCTAAGATGCACAGTTCCATTAAAAATGAAGAACTCCAAACCAAGATCTTCTCAGAAACACTTATTTATATATTCAGTGAATCAGCAGATTTAAGAATCAGAGAAAATTGGCCTGAGGAGATGGCTCAAAGGGCTGGAATGCATGCAGGAACCCTGGATTAAATTCCTGACACCATTCAATAATAGATAGGTACTTGAGCTTTTCAGGGACTATGACTGGGTGTGGTCTAAAGTAATCAAACACAAATAATTAAGCAATTTTAAAGGAGTGATTTTCCTTTTATAATTGTGCCCTTAAAATATGTTGTGAGACCAGAGAGAGAGCACAGCAGTAGGGTGTTGCCTTGCTCCTGACTGACCCCAGGTGGACCCAGGTTCGATTTCCAGCATCCCATATGGTCCCCCAAGATTGCTAGTGGTGATTTCTGAGTGCAGAGCCAGGATGTAACCCCTGAGCACAGCTCCATGTGTCCACTCCTCCAAAAAAACTGCAAAAGTTGTTATTTTGAGGTAAATTGTTTATTCTTAAAATAGTAGAATTTGTGCTTATTTTTAAAACTGTGTGCTCTAAGAGTTGACTTATAGATAAAATGAAATTATACGTGTCTCCCAAAATTCAGTCTGCGACCCTGCTAATATATTTTTTTAGTGACACATTGGAAGCTAGGTTAGATGGAAATGGCTCAGTTCCTCTAGGGTCTTTTGATGCCTGAGAGTTAGTATCAATAGTTAAGGTAATTTCAAGGGTCTGATTAGCCTTTGCTCTTTCTTAGACAGCTCAGCCTTTTAACAATGAAACTTTATGCCAAGCTCATTCAATTTTCCTTTTATGTCTATGCTAGAAAAACACCCAAGAAATTGCACCTGCTCCATGGATTCACCCCTTGAGTAGTTTTAATCCACCACACTGTACTATTTCTACAGTTTCCCTTTCTCTAATCTCACCCTCTTTTGATGAAAATGTGGGAGGCATCTTGTACCTTTCACTCTACCTAGAACACACCCCTGAACACACCCCTCTTATTGAATGATCCTCCAGTAGAATGCTGGTCTGGAGTTTATTTTCATGGATAAAAGCAGCACCTACAGATTGTACGATTTCCTCAGGCCAACAGAATATAGTAACAGTCTCTGTATTTTCCTGTTTGCTCTCCTGATTCCTGCTGTCCATGTGCAGTTGTTTATTTTTGTTTTTGTTTCTTTTTTTTTTTTTTTACCAGTGTCTTGTCCTCTGAACACTTTCCCTGTGTGTAAAAGTCCAGAGAGATAAACAGGCTGAATGTGATTTGAGGACATCATCTGATAGAATTCCCTACCTGGGGATTCTTCCTTTATCTCCTTGGGGTGCTGTCATCAGAAATTTTCAACTTGTCACCTCTTCCCCTCCACTCTTCACTCTCTGCTCTAACTCAGGAAGAGAACCCAGAAATCAAGCAGTGTTGTTTTTCTGCCAAACCCAGCAATGCTCATGGGTTATTCCTGGCTCTGCACTCAGGACTCACTCTTGGCAGTAATGAGGATAATATGGGATGATGGGTCAGCAGCCCCACCCTTTGCACTATTGGTTCAGCCCCACAAGCAATGTCTTAATTAGGCTCCAAGGTTGACCTCAGGTTCTCTGGGATGTCTCTTCTTCCTGGGTCCATATCTCTCCCACAAACCCAGAATATTACCATTTTCATCCACAAATTCTCCTGAAATCTTTCTACATGCTACATCCGACCCTTAGCGCCCAAACCTAGCACCCATGCTTCTCTTGGTCTTAGATGCTCTAAGTTCCTGGCTTCACCCTTTGCTATCCAACAAATTATTTACCATTAAAACTGAGTTGAAAGATCAGCTCTGCCTGGCAGCCCTTCCTTTACTTTCTGGACTGATTTAAATTTTTCTTTGGACGGGACCAGGGTTGTGGCACGGAACAGTGGTTCCTATAGTCATTTTGGACCTCTATTATTCATAAGTTGGTGCTATTCACAACTTGACTTATTATTACCTGGATGCTTGGGCTACATTTGGCAGTGTTTCTTGGAGGTAGAGGAATATCACTTGGTGTCTCGGATCCAACCAGGGTTGGCTGTATGCAAGGCAAACCACAATTAACCTCAATTCTATTTTTCTGACCTGCATTACTGCTTTATTTTTTGCACCAATATATAGTCCTGAAAAGCAAGGTCTTCAGCTTGTATAATTATCTGCTAACCCAGATATTATTTGGGCTGGTATAACATGCCTGTATGTCTGTGTGAGTGGTGTATGAGGTATCAAACCTAAGACACATGTAAGGCGTGTGCTCTGCATTATATCAGGTTAAATTTTGACATCTGTGTCTGCTCAGCCACTGTATCTGAAGCAGAGTTAAGTCTTTTTTTTTATTTAAACACATTGATTACATACATGATTGTGTTTGGGTTTCAGTCATGTAAAGAACACCACCCATCACCAGTGCAACATTCCCATCACCAATGTCCCAAGTCTCCCTCCTCCCCACCCGACCCCCGCCTGTACTCTAAACAGGCTCTCAATTTCCCTCATACATTTTCATTATTAGGAAAGTTCAAAATGTAGTTATTTCTTTAACTAAACTCATCACTCTTTGTGGTGAGCTTCCTGTGGTGAGCTGGAACTTCCAGCTCTTTTCTCTTCTGTGTCTGAAAATTATTATTGCAAGAATGTCTTTCATTTTTCTTAAAACCCATAGATGAGTGAGACCATTCTGCGTTTTTCTCTCTCTGTCTGACTTATTTCACTCAGCCTAATAGATTCCATGTACATCCATGTATAGGAAAATTTCATGACTTCATCTCTCCTGACAGCTGCATAATATTCCATTGTGTATATGTACCACAATTTCTTCAGCCATTCATCTGTTGAAGGGCATCTTGGTTGTTTCCAGAGTCTTGCTATGGTAAATAGTGCTGCAATGAATATAGGTGTAAGGAAGGGGTTTTTGTATTGTATTTTTGTGTTCCTAGGGTATATTCCTAGGAGTGGTATAGCTGGATCATATGGGAGCTAGATTTCCAGTTTTTGGAGGAATCTCCATATCGCTTTCCATAAAGGTTGAACTAGATGGCATTCCCACCAGCAGTGGATAAGAGTTCCTTTCTCTCCACATCCCCGCCAACACTGTTTATTCTCATTCTTTGTGATGTGTGCCATTCTCTGGGGTGTGAGGTGGTATCTCATCGTTGTTTTGATTTGCATCTCCCTGATGATTAGTGATGTGGAGCACTTTTTCATGTGTCTTTTGGCCATTTGTATTTCTTCTTTGTCAAAGTGTCTGTTCATTTCTTCTCCCCATTTTTTGATGGGATTAGATGTTTTTTTCTTGTAAAGTTCTGTCAGTGCCTTGTATATTTTGGAGATTAGCCCCTTATCTGATGGGTATTGGGTGAATAGTTTCTCCCACTCAGTGGGGAGCTCTTGTATCCTGGGCACTATTTCCTTTGAGGTGCAGAAGCTTCTCAGCTTAATATATTCCCATCTGTTAATCTCTGCTTTCACTTGCTTGGAGAGTGCAGTTTCCTCCTTGAAGATGCCTGTAATATCCTGGAGTGTCTTGCCTATGTGCTGTTTTATATATCTTATGGTTTGGGGGCTGATATCGAGGTCTTTAATCCATTTGGATTTTACCTTCGTACATGATGATAGCTGGGGGTCTAAGTTCAATTTTTTGCAAGCAGCTATCTAATTGTGCCAACGCAGAGTTAAGTCTTAAACGTTGTTTTTCTCTTTTGCCATGCCTGGAATCAAATCCGGGGCCTCACACATTGGAGACAAGTACTATACTCCTGAACCATTTTCCCAGCTCAAGGATATATGTTTGCAGATAAAGATTCCAGACCAAGAAAGAATACCTTTTTCAAGTTAATGGGAACCAGAGAGGTTGCAATGGGGACCTCTTCAACATCATAAATAATCAGGTACTTCTCCCTTCACCACCACCCTCGTGGGTGCGGGAGTTCCCTTGACAAGAAGGCTGCCACAGTAGGGAAGGAGCACACAGCTCTCATCTGCCTGCTCAGCTCACAATGAGCTGCTGTTTCTTCAGGGAGAGGAGGAGGGGGCTCTGCAGCTGCTTGCATGTTCTCTCTCCTTCTTCCTGAATTCCACACACAGCTTTTAATTAAAAGTCTAGTCAGGGTGCATTAGCCTGGGGGTGCCCCTGACACAGTGCTGTGGCCATGACTCAAGGGAGCTGGGCAGTGAGCCCCAGCTGGCCTCATCTTATTAGTTCCCTACTTGCTGGGGCCCTGAGTTCTATTAGGAGCTGCCCTTTGCTTCATGGGAAATTCCTGAGAGTTTTTCCTATCATTTGATTTGCCATGTTTTCCCAATCATTTCTGCAAGCCAGTGGAGAAAAATGGTTATAATGGTAGGTGTGTCCATATTCAAGACTGTGTCTTAATTCTCTGGGAATTGCATCTTCTCTCTCACTCTCTTTCTCTTTCTTTCTCTCTTTCTCTTTCTCTCTCTCTTTCTGTGTGTCTCTAAGTGAGGGAGCTTGAGCCACATCTGGCAGTCCAGAGGCTGTTCTTATCTCTGAGCTGAGTAGGAGCAAATCCTGGGTGCACTTGAAGGTTCATATGTGGGGCTAGGGATTTGGACCATGGTCTGTGGGATGCAAAACAAATGCCTTACTCTTTTACTATATTTCCTGTCCCTTGCAATGTTTTCTTGAAGGATTGTTCTTGGTTTGCATTGCTCATAATACCTAACCCTGAGGTAGGTGTATTGAAATTATGAAGTAGTAGTTGAAACAAGAAAGAGGGAAACTTCCCTTTCAGTGGTGACATATTAATTTAATTCACCTCTATAAAGGCCCTTCATTTTAGGTACCTATAGGGCTTAAGAAAGAAACCAATAATCTCCAGAGAGAGGACAGTCTGGACCTCTCTGCTCCTGTGTGTATAATGGTGAAGACACAGGGAGGAGCAGAGCTGCTGAAATTTCTTATAGTTGGCACAAAGTACTTAAGTCCAGAAAGTTTGAACTTTAGCTTCTTAAACTGTGACTTGCGACCTTATATGTGTTTCTTTTTCTTTCTTTCTTTCTTTATTTCTTTCCTTTCTTTCTTCTTTCTTCCTTTCTTTCTTTCTTTCCTTTCTTTCATTCTTCTTTCTTTCTTTCTTTCTTTCTTTCTTTCTTTCTTTCTTTCTTTCTTTCTTTCTTTCTTTCTTTCTTTCTTTCTTCTTTTTTTTGTGGGGGAGGTCACACCAAGTAGCGCTCAGTGGTTACTCCTGGCTCTACACTCAGAAATCACTCCTGGCAGGCTCGGGGGACCATATGGGATGCCGAGATTTGAACCACTATCCTTCTGCATGCAAGACAAATGCCTTACCTCCATGCTATCTCTTCAACCCCTCATAAGTGTTTCTTAACTGAATGTGAGAGTCTTGATAATTGGACATCAAAAGGTTTCTGAATGTACAGCAATCAAATTTCTTTTTTTTTTTTTTTTTTAATTTTTTTTTTATTTAAACACCTTGATTACATACATGATTGTGTTTGGGTTTCAGTCATAAAAGGAACACCACCCATCACCAGTGCAACATTCCCATCACCCAAGTCCCAAATCACCCTCCTCCCCACCCAACCCCCGCCTGTACCCTAAACAGGCTCTACATTTCCCTCATACATTCTCAATATTAGGACAGTTCAAAATGTAGTTATTTCTCTAACTAAACTCATCACTCTTTGTGGTGAGCTTCCTGAGGTGAGCTGGAACTTCCAGCTCTTTTCTCTTTTGTGTCTGAAAATTATTATTACAAGGGTGTCTTTCATTTTTCTTAAAACCCATAGATGAGTGAGACCATTCTGCGTTTTTCTCTCTCTCTCTCTGACTTATTTCACTCAGCATAATAGATTCCATGTACATCCATGTATAGGAAAATTTCATGACTTCATCTCTCCTGACAGCTGCATAATATTCCATTGTGTATATGTACCACAGTTTCTTTAGCCATTCATCTGTTGAAGGGCATCTTGGTTGTTTCCAGAGTCTTGCTATGGTAAATAGAGCTGCAATGAATATAGGTGTAAGGAAGGGGTTTTTGTATTGTATTTTTGTGTTCCTAGGGTATATTCCTAGGAGTGGTATAGCTGGATCGTATGGGAGCTCGATTTCCAGTTTTTGGAGGAATCTCCATATCGCTTTCCATAAAGGTTGAACTAGACAGCATTCCCACCAGCAGTGGATAAGAGTTCCTTTCTCTCCACATCCCCGCCAACACTGTTTATTCTCATTCTTTGTGATGTGTGCCATTCTCTGGGGTGTGAGGTGGTATCTCATCGTTGTTTTGATTTGCATCTCCCTGATGATTAGTGATGTGGAACATTTTTTCATGTGTCTTTTGGCCATGCGTATTTCTTCTTTGTCAAAGTGTCTGTTCATTTCTTCTCCCCATTTTTTGATGGGGTTAGATGTTTTTTTCTTGTAAAGTTCTGTCAGTGCCTTGTATATTTTGGAGATTAGCCCCTTATCTGATGGGTATTGGGTGAATAGTTTCTCCCACTCAGTGGGTGGCTCTTGTATCCTGGGCACTATTTCCTTTGAGGTGCAGAAGCTTCTCAGCTTAATATATTCCCATCTGTTAATCTCTGCTTTCACTTGCTTGGAGAGTGCAGTTTCCTCCTTGAAGATGCCTGTAATGTCCTGTAGTGTTTTGCCTATGTGCTGTTCTATATATCTTATGGTTTTGGGGCTGATATCGAGGTCTTTAATCCATTTGGATTTTACCTTTGTACATGATGTTAGCTGGGGGTCTAAGTTTAATTTTTTGCAAGTGGCTATCCAGTTGTGCCAACACCACTTGTTGAAGAGGCTTTCCCTGCTCCATTTAGGATTTCCTGCTCCTTTATCAAAAATTAGATGGTTGTACGTCTGGGGAACATTTTCTGAGTATTCAAGCCTATTCCACTGATCTGAGGACCTATCCTTATTCCAATACCATGCTGTTTTGATAACTGTTGCTTTGTAGTACAGTTTAAAGTTGGGAAAAGTAATTCCTCCCATATTCTTTTTCCCAATGATTGCTTTAGCTATTCGAGGGTGTTTATTGTTCCAAATGAATTTCAAAAGTGTCTGATCCACTTCTTTGAAGAATGTCATGGGTATCTTTAGAGGGATGGCATTAAATCTGTATAATGCCTTGGGGAGTATTGACATTTTGATGATGTTAATCCTGCCAATCCATGAGCAGGGTATGTGTTTCCATTTCCGTGTGTCCTCTCTTATTTCTTGGAGCAGAGTTTTATAGTTTTCTTTGTATAGGTCCTTCACATATTTAGTCAAGTTGATTCCAAGATATTTGAGTTTGTGTGGTACTATTGTGAATGGGGTTGTTTTCTTAATGTCCATTTCTTCTTTATTACTGTTGGTGTATAGAAAGGCCATTGATTTTTGTGTGTTAATTTTGTAGCCTGCCACCTTGCTATATGAGTCTATTGTTTCTAGAAGCTTTTTGATAGAGTCTTTAGGGTTTTCTAAGTAGAGTATCATGTCATCTGCAAACAGTGAGAGCTTGACTTCTTCCTTTCCTATCTGGATTCCCTTGATATCCTTTTCTTGCCTAATCGCTATAGCAAGTACTTCCAGTGCTATGTTGAATAGGAGTGGTGAGAGAGGACAGCCTTGTCTTGTGCCAGAATTTAGAGGGAAGGCTTTCAGTTTTTCTCCATTGAGGATAATATTTGCCACTGGCTTGTGGTAGATGGCCTTCACTATATTGAGAAAGGTTCCCTCCATTCCCATCTTGCTGAGAGTTTTGATCAAGAATGGGTGTTGGACCTTATCAAATGCTTTCTCTGCATCTATTGATATGATCATGTGGTTTTTATTTTTCTTGTTATTGATGTTGTGTATTATGTTGATAGATTTACGGATGTTAAACCAGCCTTGCATTCCTGGGATGAAACCTACTTGATCGTAGTGGATGATCTTCTTAATGAGGCATTGAATCCTATTTGCCAGGATTTTGTTGAGGATCTTTGCATCTGCATTCATCAGTGATATTGGTCTGTAATTTTCTTTTTTGGTAGCGTCTCTGTCTGGTTTAGGTATCAAGGTGATGTTGGCTTCATAAAAGCTATTTGGAAGTGTTTCTGTTTGTTCAATTTCATGAAAGAGTCTTGCCAAGATTGGCAGTAGTTCCTCTTGGAAAGTTTGATAGAATTCATTAGTGAATCCATCTGGACCTGGGCTTTTGTTTTTCGGCAGACATTTGATTACTGTTTTAATTTCATCAATGGTGATGGGGGTGTTTAGATATGCTACATCCTCTTCCTTCAACCGTGGAAGATTATAAGAGTCCAAGAATTTATCCATTTCTTCCAGGTTCTCATTTTTAGTGGCGTAGAGTTTTTCAAAGTAGTTTCTGATTACCCTTTGAATCTCTGTCATATCAGTAGTGATCTCTCCTTTTTCATTCCTGATACGAGTTATCAAGTTTCTCTCTCTCTCTTTCTTTGTTAGGTTTGCCAGTGGTCTATCAATCTTGTTTATTTTTTCAAAGAACCAACTTCTGCTTTCGTTGATCTTTCGGATTGTTTTTTGAGTTTCCACTTCGTTGATTTCTGCTCTCAGCTTTGTTATTTCCTTCTGTCTTCCTGTTCTTGGGTCCTTTTGTTGAGCATTTTCTAGTTCTATTAGCTGTGTCATTAAGCTACTCAGGTAAGCTCCTTCTTCCTTCCTGATGTGTGCTTGCAAAGCTATAAATTTTCCTCTCAGTACTGCTTTTGCTGTGTCCCATAAGTTCTGAGAGTTTGTGTCTTTATTGTCATTTGTTTCCAGGAACCTTTTTATTTCCTCCTTGATTTCATCTCGGACCCACTGGTTATTGAGCATGAGGCTGTTTAACTTCCAGGTGTTAAAGTGTTTCTTCTGAGTCCCTTTGGAGTTCACAAATAATTTCAGAGCCTTGTGGTCAGCGAAGGTAGTCTGCAAAATTTCTATCCTCTTGATCTTATGGAGGTATGTTTTATGTGCCAGCATGTAGTCTATCCTGGAGAATGTCCCATGTACATTGGAGAAGAATGTGTATCCAGGTTTCTGGGGATGGAGTGTCCTATATATATCCACTAGGCCTCTTTCTTCCATTTCTCTCCTCAGGTCTAGTATATTCTTGTTGGGTTTCAGTCTGGTTGACCTGTCCAGTGTTGACAAAGCCGTGTTTAGGTCCCCCACAATTATTGTGTTGTTGTTGATATTATTTTTCAGATTTGTCAGCAGTTGTATTAAATATTTTGCTGGCCCCTCATTCGGTGCATATATGTTTAGGAGAGTGAATTCTTCCTGCTCTACGTACCCCTTGATTAATATAAAATGTCCGTCTTTGTCCCTTACAACCTTCCTGAGTATAAAGTTTGCATTATCTGATATTAGTATGGCCACTCCAGCTTTTTTATGGGTGTTGTTTGCTTGGATAACTTTTCTCCAGCCTTTTATTTTGAGTCTATGTTTGTTCTGACTATTCAGGTGCGTTTCTTGTAGGCAGCAGAAGGTTGGATTGAGTTTTTTGATCCATTTAGCCACTCTGTGTCTCTTAACTGGTGCATTTAGTCCATTGACGTTGAGAGAAAGAATTGTCCTGGGATTTAACGCCATCTTTATTTCAAAATTTGGTGTGTCTTTTGGGTAGTCTTGTCTTAGATTAGGTCTTTCAGTTTTTCTCTTAAGACTGGTTTTGTGTCTGTGAAGTTTCTGAGCTGTTTTTTGTCTGTGAAACCATGTATTCTTCCATCAAACCGGAAAGTGAGTTTTGCTGGGTATAGTATTCTGGGTGAAGCATTCATTTCATTCAGTCTTGTCACAATATCCCACCACTGCTTTCTGGCATTGAGCGTTTCTGGTGACAGGTCTGCTGTAAATCTCAGGGAAGCTTGCTTGAACATGATTTCCCCTTTTGATCTTGCTGTTTTCAGAATTCTGTCTCTATCTGTGGGATTTGTCATTGTGACTAGGATGTGTCTTGGGGTGGTTTTTCTGGGGTCTCTTTTGGTTGGTACTCTTCGGGCATGCAGGATTTGATCACATATATTCTTTAGCTCTGGAAGTTTCTCTTTAATGATGTTCTTGACCATTGATTCTTCCTGGAAATTTTCTTCCTGGGTCTCTGGGACTCCAATGATTCTTAAGTTGTTTCTGTTGATCTTATCATAGACTTCTATTTTCGTCTGTTCCCATTCTTTGACTAATTTTTCTATTGTCTGCTCATTTGCTTTAAGTTTTTTGTCCAATCTCTCCTGCTGTATGGAATTGTTATGTATCTCATCTTCCACAGCACCAAGTCTATTCTCAGCTTCTGATACCCTGTCCCAGAGCTTATCCATTTTGTCATTCACTTTGTTTACTGAGTTTTTCAGGCCTGTTAGTTGACATGTTATTTCAGTTTGGAGTTTTGTCATTTCTGCCTTCATATTTTCTTGGTTCTTATTAGTGTTCTGTTCAACTCGATCCATGGTTTCTTGGAGTCTGTTGAGCACCTTCCATATTGCTAGTCTAAAGTCCTTATCTGAGAGGTTGATTAGTTGTTCAGTCATTATCTGGTCCTCAGAATTGTCATTTTCATTCTCTATGTCTGATGCTGGCCTGCGCTGTTTCCCCATTGTCACATTTGTATTGTGGGTTTTTCTACGTGTTGTAGTGGTATTCATTGTCTATATGATGTAGGCAGCACACTCCTCTGGCTCCTCCCTTTCTGGATGGGCTGACTTGCCTCTAAGGGAGGGGAGTCCTCCGTGGATGAAGCCTCACACTGGGTCAAATCTTAGGCCCGAGCATGTAACAGAGAAGACAGTCCAGAGAGAAATGTTTGCTTCTGTGATATAGCGCCGTTCTTAGTGTGATTTTTCCTTCTTGTTGCAATGGAGTTCTTTCCTTAGAAAGAGTGCACGGCCGCGTAGCGAAGCGGAGCGGCCGTGCTTCTCTGAGCCTCTTTTTGCCCCACTCGCAAGAGTTTCACGCAAGAGGACAGTAGACAGACATAGACAGGTCACACTCACAGTCTTTCACAGCTGAGCCCCACTGGGCCGGTGTACTTTCGCGGATTTTCCCCGCCTGGTGTCACTCACAGGGAGCCAGCTTTTGCAAAGGATAGCCGGTTTTTATGCTCTGAAGTCCCTCCCTGAAAATGGCGTCTGGGCGAGCGAGGTTTCTGGAGGCTCTTTTTGCCCCACTCGCAAGAGTTTCACGCAAGAGGACAGTAGACAGACATAGACAGGTCACACTCACAGTCTTTCACAGCTGAGCCCCACTGGGCCGGTGTACTTTCGCGGATTTTCCCCGCCTGGTGTCACACACAGGGAGCCAGCTTTTGCAAAGGATAGCCGGTTTTTATGCTCTGAAGTCCCTCCAGCAATCAAATTTCAACTCAAAACTCAATCATATCAATGAGCCTGAGGTGTTTTTTACAATGTTTAGGTCAGCCTTTATGGAAAACAATATGGAGATCCCTCAAAATATTAGAAATTGAGCTCCCATATGATCCAGCTATACCACTCCTAAGGATATAGCTCATGATCACAAAAACACAATGCCCTCTGCATGCCTATGTTCATTGCAGCTCTATTTACAATAGCCAGAATCTAGAAACAACCCAGATGCCCAGGAATATATGAGTGGCTAAAGAAACTGTAATACATATACACAATGGAATACTATGCAGCTGTCAGTAAAAATTAAGTAATTAAATTTTCCTATACATGAATGGAAATGAATGGACATGGAAACTATTATGTTGAGTGAAGAGAATCAGAGGGAGAGAGATAGACACAGAATAGGCTCACTCTCATCTGTGGGATTTAAGAAAAATAAAACATAGTATGGTAATAATATCCAGAGACAATAGAGATGAGGTTTGAAAGAACTGGCCCATGATATGAAGCTTACCATAAAGATTGGTGAGTATAGTTAGAGAAATAACTATACCAACAATTACGATGACAATGGTAGTAAATGAAAGAAATAGAATGCTTGTCTTGGATACAGGCAGGAGGGTGGAGAAAAGGGTGATGGAGGGCATTGGTGGTGGGAAGATTGCACTAGTAAAGGGGAGCTGTACTTTTTATATGACTGAAACCCAGCTACAAACATGTTTGTAATCATGGTGCTTAAATAAATATATTAATTAAAAATATAAAATTCCCACCTCCAGTTGTAGTTGTAGTGTCATTTTGAATTCTTGGTGAAATAGGTCTTCAACTTGCATTTTAGATCAAATTCAGCCTATAACAGCAGCCTTGGCCAACAAAGCAGCAGCAGGTAGAGGAAATGAAGATCTCAGAGGGAAGTAAATGCACTGGAGGCCTTGACCTCCAATGAGCTGGAAGAGCAGCTCGAATATACGCACAGCCTAGCAAGGCAGTGGGAAGCCTGCTTCTTTCAGGACTGTTCCATGTAGATTTAATTGAGGAATCTTTATAGAATCCATGGCTAGAATTCATAGGCATAAGACTGAACTCATATAAATTTGTTTGAAATTTTTATAGGATAATTTTTTTGGGTCAAAGACTCAGATTTATTACAGGAAGTTAATTGGAAGAGAGGGTTAGAGATAGTTCTCATGAACAATAATTTAGAGGGAGCAAGGGAAGCAAGACTGGGACAGAGGGAGGGATTAAATCTCAATGCTGGTGTCTGAGATTCTAGTCTCACTAGAATGGACTGGAAGGGAAGTAGAGAGCTGAAACTGCTCTGCGGATCAACCCAGAGAGATTGGGTAGCTTTCTTCTTTAGAGGAAGTTCAGAAGGCATGTAGCTATATGCCTTGAGCAGTGCATCACTCCTGACTGCTAAAGAATGGGGAAGGTGGTATGGGCATATGTCCTAAAAGAGGACCCAGCAGGCACACCATGGGATCACTCTAGCAATTTATGAACCCTGTGATCCTTGAAGTCCTTAAGTCATTATGTGAGATCAGATTTGATTTTAGGCTGGCAGTTCCACTGGCGTACATGGAAGAAGCAGAATCTCAACTATGATCCAGTAGATACATTAATGAAGAACCATGATGAACACACGCCCAAACCTTAAAAGGTCCCAGGATCTGGGTCGACCATGAGCAAGTGTCATTCATGCTGCATCATTAGAACTCAAATTCCAGGTGAGAAAATTACTTGTCAAAGTTCATAAAGTAACTGTGCTTAGTTTCAAGAGAGAATCACAAGGGAAGCAAGTGAAAAATAACCAAATAAATATATTTTTGTTATTTTCATTGAGCTGTAACATGGAGGTCATGTTAAGACCTTCAGTTATCCCATCTCTCTTCTTTCATTTCTCTTTGTCCCCTTCCTGACAACCACTTTACCTCCACTGGTTGGTTCTTGTTTCTATTTACACATGTATAAATAACATATTTATTTTTTGTATAAAAGCATATAACATATTTCATATATACAGTTCTTTTTTTTGGGTTGGGCACAATCCGTGGTGCTAGGGGTTACTCCTGGCTCCCACTCAGAAATCGCTCCTAGAAGGTTTGGGGGACCATATGGGATGCTGGGAATCCATCCCAGATCAGCCCCAGGTCGGCTGTATGCAAGGCAAATGCCCTACCACTGTGCTATCTCCTGCCCCTAAATAATATATTTCTAGGGGCAGAGAGATAGTATAGTATAGATAGTATAGTATAGATAGATAGTATAGAGATTAAGGCACTTGCCTTCCATGCAGCAGATTTCAATTCAATTCCTAGTTCTGCACTTGGTTCCCCAAACGCCAGGAGCCACTTCTGAGCACAGAGTAGGAGTAGCCCCTGACAGTGTCCTCCACCCAATAACAGATTTCTAATACCATTACTTTTTAACATTTAGGCACTATTTATTGACCTGCTATTATGAAAGAAGATAATTTAATCTACTCTTTCCTGAGTCTATACAATTTCCATCCTTGCCTAATAGTTACCACTTGCATTATTCTATATTAATCCTGTCCACCGAGCCATATGGCAAAGAATTATTATTTCTTTCCAGAATAATTACTTTATTTTCTCAGGTTTTAATATCTATTTTTATTTATTCATATGTTTATATTTCTTGAATATATTTCTTTTCCTCCCTTTTTTTTTTTTTTTTTTTTTTTTTTTTTGGTTTTTTGGGTCACACCCGGTGGTGCTCAAGTGTTACTCCTGGCTGTCTGCTCAGAAATAGTTCCTGGCAGGCATGAGGGACCATATGGGACACCGGGATTCGAACCAACCACCTTTGTTCCTGGATCGGCTGCTTGCAAGGCAAATACCACTGTGCTAACACTCCGGGCCCTTGAATATATTTCTTATGAAGCTCCAGTCAAGCACTTCTATTCTAAACTCAACTTCTCTGTGCTATTTTCAGATGCATTGATAATTCTATCAGTTTCTTCTGGAAGCAATATCTATGGAATCCTTTGACATCCTCTAATCTGTTTTGGCAGTACTTTCTACCTGGTGTACAGCTGCACCCCAGGATTGTCCCTTGTCACCTTTGGGGGCATTTGCTTGATTTCTTTCTTTGCCCTATCCCCTGTTACCTGGATACCATATTTTTCTCCTCTCCGCTTTACACCCTTCAGGGGATCTAATGTCTTAGTTCCCTAGGAAGGGGGCACAAGGAAGGTGACACTCACAAACCTGAAATGCTCTTAATAGATCTGACAATTGATTAATGACCAAATGGAAAAGTTTCAGTAGGAAATAATATTTCTTAAGTGTTTTGAAGATTTCACTCCATTTAATTCTTATTTCCAATGTTGCTACTAACATTTAAAATTACTCTAAATCCTAATTCTTTTATGAAACATTTTGTTGTGGATCCCCCTTATATCATATCAATGCCACTTTCTTAGATTTTTCTGCACTTTACTCAATTTCCTGGGAACACTTTTATATATATATATATTTTATGTTCATACCTTTCTCTTGAGCTTTTCATATGTACTCTTGAGTAGTTTATTAATTAAATGCTTTTTATTACTTAGTTTTGTTTTGGTCATAATTCAGATTATTTGAGGACTATTCCAGGCTTTCATGTTCAGGGATAATTCCTGGTAGTGCTTAAGGGGTAACCATGTGATTCCACGGATTGAATTGAGGATGCCTACAGGGAATATAACTCCCTTAACTCCCTCTTCTTCCTGCCCATTAGAAGGATTTTTTAAAAGTGTACATGCTGGTGAAATAGTACAAGAGTTTAGGTGCTTTGCTGCACATAGTCCTGTTTGATTGCTGGTCCCACATATGTTCTCCCCACCCCACCAAGCACTATCATGGATGATTCCTGAGCATAGAGCCAGGAGCAAGCCTGACTGAGCACAGCTGAAGGTAGCCTAGAAACAAGTATGAGTTTTTGTAAGACATGTGGCTGGAGTGCATGCTTTGTATGCAGGAGACCCAGGTTTGGTCTCTAACAATGATACCTAGTACTCCCTGATCCCCCAAGTAGAGTGACTTCTGAGCACTGAGGCAGGAGTAAATAACCCCTGAGCCCACAAAGAGTGGCCCCAAAGCAAACAAAAGTCTAAAACAGAAAAAACCCAAATGCCAATAAACTTAATTTCATATCAATTAAAGTATATGGACATAGGAAAAATATATAAAACTAAAGTTAAACCTCTGAGAGAAAATATTTATAAGAAATGCAATTTTTATTTATTTAAAAAGACAGAGACACATAGTACACATAGTACTTTTGTTTGTAAAGTTTTTAGCTTTATAAAACTTGGTATATTGCTAATATTTTATCATGCCCATGACTATATTGCTAATATATTATCATGACCATTTTACTAATTTTAAAATAAATTTTCATTTATGCACACCATTGAAAATAATGGTATTAAATTGCATTATATTCTAATGCAATTTAATGAAAAAATAAAAGGGATGAAATTAATAGTATCATAGCTTGGAATTTCTAGACAACTTCATTTGTTTGATAATACCTCAGCTTAATAGATTGGAGCTATAACTATAAGAACTTACTAAACCTACTGGCATTGTATTAATGATTTTATTGGTATTCAATAATTTTCTGAGTTTTTCTTAACTGTACTTTTTCTTTTTTCTTTTCTTTTCTCTTCTCTTCCATTTTATTTCTTCTTATTTTTCAATAAATGTTTTTATACTTATCTGGAAACAAGTGTATTATGATCAACTGTGTTAACTATGTGATGCACTTTGTTTAAATAAATAAAAAATAAAAGGGATGTAATTTTAAGGAAAGGTGTATATTTGAATTTATAAATGCCAAATATGATAATATTAATGGAGGGAACAAAGTATTTTGTTTATACCTTCATATTATGAAACTCAGATGTTCCCCTTTGTATGACATTTAGAAATATATGCAATAAAAGTATAGTTTGTACATCTATAGAACCATCATGAATGTGACAATTATAAGAACTGATATAAGTATTTTGTATTATGTCTTGAGTACCTCGAGTGTAGTTGTTAATTTTTTAATGGTTTATATTTCTTTGCCAAGATCTGAACAGATGCATCAATTTTTTCTCTTGGTTTACTTGGTCCTACAGAGAAATTCATATACATTTAAGACTGTGCAAAACAAGACTACTTCTAGGAATATACATTAGGATATATGGACCAAACACAATACTGAAAAGCCCTCTGTACTCCTGTGTTAATTGTAGCATTATTCACAACAGCCAGAATCTGGAAAAAAAAATCCAAGTGCCTTAGAGCAGATGAGTGGCTAAAGAAACTGTGGTACATCTACACAATGGAATACTATGCAGCAGTTAGGAAAAATGAAGTTATAGAATTGGCTTATGCATGGATGGATATGGACATCATTAGGCTGAATAACTGAATCAGAGGGAGAGATATAAACATAGAATGAATGATTGTGTCCATTTGTGGTATATATAAATAAAGGTAGTATGGTAATTATATCCAAAGGTAATAGACATGAGGGCCAGGAGACATCAGTCCATGGTAGGAAACTTGCCTTGGTAGGAGTGCATTTAGTACAGATAAGGGACCACTATGACAGTGATAGTTGAAAAGGATCTCTCTGGTCTAGGTACTAAAAAGAGATAAAGTGATATGCATGATACCTTTTGAGTAGCAATATTGCAAACCATTGTTTAAAAGTAGAAAGGGAGAGGGGCCGGAGCAGTGGTGGTAGAGGTAAGGCGTCTGCCTTGCAAGCGCTAGCCTAGGAAGGACTATGGTTCAATTCCCCCTGCATCCCATATGGTCCCCCCAAGCCAGAAGTGATTTCTGAGCACATAGCCAGGAGTAACCCCTGAGCGTCAACGATTGTGGCCCCAAAACAAAACACACACACACACATACACACACACACACACACAAATCAAAACAAAAAGTAGAAATGGGGAGAGAGAGAGACAGAGAGAGAGAGATTGAGAGAAAGAGAGAGAGATAGAGAGATTTTGTTATATTGCTTTTATTTTATTCTTTTGGAATTTCTGAAGTATGCATGTTCAATTTTCTTTACCTCTTTATCTGTATCTGTTAATTTCTTTCAAATGCTTTTAATCTTTTTTTTTTCTTTGGTTTTTGGGTCACACCAGGCAGCGCTCAGGGGTTACTCTTGGCTCTACACTCAGAAATCTCTCCTGGCAGGCTCAGTGGACCATATGAGATGTCGGATTCAAACTACTGACCTTCCGCATGCAAGGCAAATGCCCTGCCTCCATGCTATCTCTCCAGCCCTCAAATGCTTCTAATCTTTTGTGTCTTTTCAAGTTTAAAGATTTTTCTTCAATCTTTTTTTTTTTTTTTTTTTTTTTTGGTTTTTGGGCCACACCCGGCGGTGCTCAGGGGTTACTCCTGGCTGTCTGCTCAGAAATAGCTCCTGGCAGGCACAGGGGACCATATGGGACACCGGGATTCGAACC
The DNA here is from genome assembly GCF_024139225.1 of Suncus etruscus. Classification (NCBI taxonomy): domain Eukaryota; kingdom Metazoa; phylum Chordata; class Mammalia; order Eulipotyphla; family Soricidae; genus Suncus; species Suncus etruscus. Next base: position 54,998,005 of record NC_064852.1, read on the forward strand.
AACCACCTTTGTTCCTGGATCGGCTGCTTGTAAGGCAAACACCGCTGTGCTATCTCTCCGGGCCCTTTTCATTAATCTTTAATTAAAATTATTGCTATTGTTTTTTCTCTTGCATTGCTTTTGGCTTTCTCTTTATTGTGTAATGAAATTATCTTTTAATTTTAAATCTTTTCTGAGTTCTGGTTTTTAGATATTCAAATATTTTATTTTTCTTGTCACATTTTGAGGTTACAATTCGAATTTATTCATACATATGTGTACTTACATACATGTGTAATTTTATTTTTGCTTATCTTTTTTATTATATATGTTGTGGAATACTTTTATTTTGGGGGGGGGCCACACCGGCAGCGCTTAGGGGTTACTCTTGGCTCTATGCTCAGAAATTGCTCCTGGCAGGCTCAAGGGACCATATGGGATGCTGGGATTTGAACCACCGTTCTTCTGCGTCTAAGGCAAACACCTTACCGCTGTGCTATCTCTCCCGCCCCTATTTTTGCTTATCTTAATATGATTTAATGTTAGGGTTTGTATCAGTTTTATTAGAGAGCAAAACTTATTTTTCTGGTGTATGTTCATAATACTACTTATATTTTTTGATTTTCATTATTAATTTAATTGTATAATATTTGAGTATTCACACAAACAAGAAAGAAGCCTAATGCCCACCATTTTTGTATTTCAAGAAAAAATTTAAGTTTATAATTCTTATCTGTGTACCTTTTTTTATCAATGCTTTTACTTATCCAGTGAGAGTTCAGGCATTTCTACTAATTATTTTTAAAAATAATATAGAATTTTAAGTTGACATGAGGGTTTTTTCATTTGATATAATTTATTCTAAAAATGAAGACTCCTAACTATTATTTTTTAATGAACCATAATACAATCTTCATTCAAAAATGCCCAGTGAGAGTTAGGATTAAATCTCAGGTAAATTCTTTATTGTGAAAGAGGAGATACGATACCAATGAAAGAGATATTTATCATAGAATAATTTGATATACCAGAGTTCTGAAAGCAGAAGCTTAAACTTTGTATGTGTGTCCATAAAGAAAGAGTATTTTGCTGGAGAGATAGCACAGTGGTAGGACATTTGCCTTGCATGAGGCCAACCCAGGAGGGACCCGGTATCCCATATGATCTCCCAGCCTGCCAGGGGCTATTTCTGAGTGCAGAGCCAGGAGTGACCCCTGAGCACCGCTGGGTGTGGCCCCAAAAACAATCAATAAATAAAGTTTAAAAATCTATTATTCTTAGAGAATGATTATTTACTTGTTTATTTTGGTTTTGGGAGCACACACTGTGGTACTCAGGGATTTACTCCTGGCTCTGTACTCAGAAATCACTCCTGGCAGGCTCATTGGACTATATGCGATGTTGGTATAGAACCCAGATGGGCCCCTTGCAAGGCAAATGTCCTCCCTACTATGCTATCACTGTGGCCTGAGAATGTTGTGGTTTTTTTTTTGTTTTTTTTTTTTGGGGGGGGTTGGTTTTTCGAACATACCCATTTGATGCTCAGGGGTTACTCCTGGCTAAGCACTCAGTAATTGAAGCCCTTGTCTTGGGGGGACCATATGGGATGCCGGGGGATCGAACCGCTGTCCTTCCTTGGCTAGTGCTTGCAAGGCAGACACCTTACCTCTAGCTCCACCTCGCCGACTCCGAGAATGTGTTTTTGTTTGTTTGGTTGGTTGGTTAGTTGGTTTCGTTGGGTTTTTTTTGTTTGTTTGTTTGTTTGTTTTGCTTTTTGGGCAGCACCTGGTGATGCTCAGGGATTATTCCTGGCTATGCAGTCAGAAATCGCTCCTGGCTTAGGGGGTCATATGGGATGCCGGGAGATCAAACTGCGGTGTGCCTAGGTTAGCACCAGCAAGTCAAATGCCTACTACTTGCACCGCTCAGGCCCCTGGAAATGATTTGTTGTTGTTGTTGTTGTTGTTTTTGGGCCACACCCAGTGACACGCAGGGGTTTACTCTTGGCTATGTGCTCAGAAATACCTACTGGCTTGGGGGGACCAATGGGACTCGGAGGATTGAACCGAGGTACGTCCTATGTCAGCTGTGTGCAAGGCAAACACCCTATCGCTGTGCCACTGCTCTGGCTCCATTACCAGTCGCCCTGGGAATGATTTTTAAATGACAAAAGATGGATATTTTTATTGGAAGTAGGGACAGATGCGATTTATTTTTTGTGAAATAAAATTTAGTTCTTACTTGTAAGGATTATTACCTTTTAGTGATGAAATCATAAAAATAGCACAAGTTCTTCAGCTCCACAGTATTATCAGTGCTATGAGACTGGGGAGAAGGCATCTTTTTTCCCAGCCAGCACCATTTCAGTCTACATTTAGTCTAAATGGCCATCATTAGAGATTTCTTAATCCCTTTGGGTAAAATTGCCCTTTCAGGTTTTATCAGAATATATCTAGTATATTCTAAAAATATAGTGAGAATACTAGATAAATAATATAAAAGCTATATAAATACATAAAAATATATAGTGAGAATTAGTTGTATTGCCCAACCCTAATTTTAGAAAGTTTCTTTTTGTATTGTTTTGTTTTGTTTTGTTTTGGGTACCACACCTGGCTATTTTGGGGTACTATCCTGGTTCTATTTTCTGGGGTCATTGTTTTTGTTTGTTTTGAGGCCACACCTAGAGGTGTTCAGGGGCACTTCTTGCTCTGTTCTCAGAAACAACTCCTGGCAGGCTTGGGTGATGATATGGAATGCTGGGAATCAAACTCTGGTTGTTTGCATGCAAAGCAAATGTCCTACTTGCTGTGCTATTTCTTCAGCTGGCCCCTCAGGTAGACAATATTATCTATAGTATAGATTATATTTGTATTTATTTAAGCTGAGGCACTGGGATTTACACTTCTGTTCATGATAGTTTTAGTGAGTTCTCTGGGGGTAGAAAGACAATTCAAAAGGGGTCAATTCTGATGATGCTCAAGGGACCTATGAGGTAGTAGTAATTGAACTCAGTTCTCCTGCATGCAAAGTATATACTCAGCTCATTGAGTATTTGCTGCCTAAAACTGTCTTTAAATGGTATCTCCTGCCTGAAATGATCTTTTAATAGTTAGCCAAAATTTGCCTTTTCTTATTGATGCTTCTTAGGTGTATTTTGTAGCTGACATTTATCAAGCATATTTATGCTGGGCACTGTGTTAATAAATGCAATATATACTTAACCACATAATTACATATATTATGTGCATTCTAAAAGGGCTTTGAGATAATAATAATATTATTATTATTACCTTGTGATCTGAATGTTTAGATTGAGAAAGCATAGAACTTTCTGCAGGCCCCAAGCTACTAAGAGATAGAGGTTGTACCTACATCTTAATAGACTTGGCAGTAAATCACAAGACAATCTTCGTTTTGCACAGCAGAATTTCAGTGTAACCATACCATGATGGACAACAGTAAAAATGTTTGAAAATGTGCCATTTGCACCTCTTCAAAATACTGAAAATCTTGTATTCTTGAACTTGTCCTTTGAGATGATCTTTTGGAACCTAATGTCTCGGACAATCTTGTCTAGACTTAGAAGTCCTATTTAGAAGATACCCAGAAACAAAGACTTTCCTTTCTGTAAGTGGTCAGCAGGGATTGCATACTGGTGGCTATCTCTGAAGATTTGTAATTCTTTTAGAAACTGTAGGCACTAGTCCAGGTTTTGATAATATAATATATATACATATATATGTATATATTTGTATATATATATATGGCTTTGGGGATTACATTAGGCGGTTTTTAGGGGTGCTTCAAAAGGTACTATGGAACTATGCCATACTATGGCTTCTTCCATATAAAACCTACTCATACTTTTGTACTATATCCCTGGTCTGTATTTATTTATTTATTTATTTATTTATTTATTTATTTTAAGTGTGGCTCACATTTCTCAGTATTGAGGGACATGGAAGTGGGCTTTTTCTTGCAGAGCTTGGCAAGGTGGACCAGCAGTGGTCAGCTAAGGAGCTTTAGGGACCACTGGGACTGTTCCTGACAGTGCTATAGAACACCTGGAGGAGCAGCGGGGGGGGGGGGGGGGAGGGAGGGGAGGGGCATGTGTAGTGCTGGAATCAAATTCAAGTCCTTACACAATGTGGGCATTTGTGCTTCTACTTGAGTAATTTTACTGGTCCCTAAAGTTTTAAAGTGTAAATTATTATGGTTAGTATTATTATCATCATCATCATCATCATCATTTGTCCACATGTTCAGGGCATGCTCCTGATTCTGTGCTCAGGGATCACTGCTAGTAGGCTCTGGAGATCAGATGGTGTGCTGGGTATGGAACTGATGTTAATACCTTTTCCCCTACTCTTTCTCCTCCATCTTCTCCTTTTCTTCCTTCTCTTCCTCCTCTTCTCCTTCTTTTCCTCAGAGAGAGAGAGAGAAAGAAAGAGTGAGACAAGACAGACAGAAAGATTGAGAGAGAGAGAGAGAGAGAGAGAAAGAGAGAGAGAGAGAGAGAGAGAGAGAGAGAGAGAGAGAGAGAGAGAGAGAGAGAGAGAGATCTTGATCAGGGACTTCCAGGCTTCAGAACTGTGAGAATGAGATTCTTGCTGTTTAAGGTACCTGAACTGGGATATTTTGTTTTGGCCAAGTTTCCAAATATAGGTGGAGAGTCAGTAGAACACATTTTTATTATCTATATTATATATTATATTTGTATTAATTTAAACTGAGGCACTGTTATTTACACTTCTGTTCATGGCAGCTTTAGTGAGTTCTCTGGGGGTAGAAAAACAACTCAAAAGTAGCAGAAGACTCAGAGATCAGAAAAGTGAGAGAGGCATGAACTAGTTTTCTGTGGTTACTTTCACAAAAGACCATCCACTGCATGACTTAAAGCAATGAAAACTTGATTTCTTACCATTTAGGAAGGTATGCTTTTAAAGTTAGCATTATGGACTAAAATCAATTCTGAGTGTGATTATGCAGTAGCGAGATTCCAGGGGAAGATGTCAGTTGCCTTGTTCATATTCTCAAAGTTGCTTGTAGTTCTTGATTTGTGATCTCAACCATTGAATCCTCAAGGCCAGCTTTATCAAATTTCTTCTCAAGCTCCACCCCACTTTCTTCTCCTGTGGAACAAATCTCCCTGTGCTTCACGTTGACAGTTCATTTATGATGGCCTTTTGGGCCAACCTGCTTAGTCCAGGATTCTCTTCTATCTGTATTTTTCAACTAACTCACTTCTGCAAAGGAATCTCCCCACCACTTCCTTTTTTCCATTAAGGTTATTAACAGTGGAAGATTGTGGGAGCTTCTCAAGCAGTGTTTAGGAGATCTGAGGGCCCTCCTGTTGAATTTTGGCCAAGTGGATTGACAGTTCCATGCATGGGCCAGAGGATGTGGTACTGTGGTGCCAGGGATTACCCAGGTCACCCATTGGTACTTAGGACTTTCAGAACTGCATTCTTGGCAGTGCTTGAGGGGAAGCAATACTTGGGTGTCTAACTAGTGCTGACCTCATGCAAGGCACATGCCTTAACCTCTTTCTGTTCTCTAATCCAGGAAACAAGAATTATATTAGAATCCAGAAGACAAATAAACCACTCCAAAAACTGAACATCAGTTCAAACTCTCCTTTGAACTCAGGAAGTCACTCGTGATCTTTCAGAAAGCATTATGTCAGCGTGAGGAGCCCAGAGACCAGGCTGATGCAAGATGGAAGCAAACAGTCAGCAGATTGTCATCTGCTGGAGAAATTTGGGGGCCTCTTAAGGTGCATGCATGTGTTATAGGTTTTTTATGATTCAGTAAATAACATGTTTTACCTCCTATATTCAGAGTCACTTTAGAAGATAGAAATTAAGTGAATGGAGTTTAGCAGGTCAGTGATATTGCTGGTAAGCCAAGGCTAGTTTGGAAAATGGGTTTCTGGAGGAGTCCTCCTTGTTCTTTCCAGCTGCTGTTTAGACTTAAGGGCTTAGTTGCTGCCTGCTCTGGGAAGGCAGAGTCTGCCCTGTTCAGCAGGAAATAAAGAAAGTGGGGGAGCTGATGCACTGGCTTCTCTGCAGGAGACAAGAGGAGACACTTTGCTCCTTTGGCTCATAAAACTAGCAGGTATTTCATTCCCCCCCCCCCCCCCCCGTGTTCCCTGAAATCTGGTCCTTGACCTTCACTGTCTTTCATGTGAACCACTGTCCTAATATCACCCTTTGCTTGTTCAAGAACTCTCTCACTCTACCCCCATCATACTGTGAGATCTGAGCAGGCCCCCATATGCTTCTGCTATATGTCACCAGCATCTAGGGCAAGGCCATTGCCTGCCTGGGGAACAAAGACTGGTAGCTAGGGGTAGCTAGGGTTGTTTGTTCTTTCGGGGAGAGGGGTCACACTAGACAGTGCTCAGAGCTTATTTCTGGCTCTGTGATCAGGAGTCATTTCTGGTGATTCTTAGAGGAACATATACAGTTCCAGGGATTGAACTATTGTCAGTCACATGGAATGCAAGTGCCTTGCCACTTGCACCAACCCCAGTCAGGGTTTTGTTATGGAAGTTAATGACCAAGTTGTTTCTCAGTGTATGTATGATTCAGGAATCTGGTTTTGTTTCAGAAGTGCACTGGGGTTTCAGCAGTATTTGCATTTTGCTATCATTAGTCTTTACACAGGTGAGAAGAGCCACAATTTTGATTGTACAAGGACTGATTAGTTAGCTTAGAGAATAACAGGGTAAAGAAAGTCAAGGTCATGTTTTCAACCCTGCTGAGTGGAAGTCAAAGGGAAAGTCTGGGTTTTTTTCCATAGTTCCCAAGGCTCTTAAGACCACTTTGCTTTTTCTGGGATGAATTAAACTCATTCTTTAGCTTAATTAGTGATGTTTCTGTACTGTATATTGAAGATGTAGGGGCCTGAGAGAAAGCACAGCAATAGGGCATTTGCCTTGCATCCAGCTGATCCAGGACAGATTGTGGTTCGAATCCTGGCAACCCATATGGTCCCCATAGCCTGCTAGGAGCGATTTCTGAGCACAGAGTCAGGAGTAACCCCTGAGCTCAGACGGGTATGACCCAAAGAACAAACAAAAAAATTACAGATGTAGCTGAAGTTTCAGGCTAACATGATATTTATTTTTGAGTGGCATAAGAAATTATTTAAAATTTTTTATTTGATTAATTTACTTTATTTAAAGAGGATGTATCAACATGTATTTTGATCTGATGCACTTGTTTAATAATTGATGTAATAATATTTGATCATAACACACTTGTTTCCAAGTAAGTGAGAGCAAAATTAATTTATAAAAGAGTAGAAAAAAGAGAAGAAAAAATAAAGAAATAAAGTCACAAATTTGTGAAAATTGAAAAATTGAACAATGCATAATGGCATCCAAATTGGTATGTTCTTAAAATGAAATTGTTGTGGTTGCGTCATCCAGAAATTCACATCACTACTGGTGATACTGCTACATTTGTGGGATGTTTTGGCTTCTAGGTCTTCTGGAAGTACGAGGAGGCATGGTTGGGGGGAGCGTGCTCTCACTCATTCCAGTCCTGGTGATATCAGCCCCAATACTGGAGCATATCTGGAGTTTTGTCATATTGGTTTTCTACGGAAAATCATAGTGGAGTGGTGAAGCAGGGCCATAGGCGAAGTGGTGATTATGAGTGATGCATGCTGCAGGCATGACTTCAGCAAGATAGAGACTTGGCCCGCCCTCTCCTCTTGACTTTGCCAGCTTTCAGCTCTGTGACCAGTGTGCATTTCCTGCCACTACTGTCCCCAACTCCACTACTTTTTGGAGTAGGCATTTTACCTCTCGTTCTCTTCTCCTTTTTGACACTGTAGTTTGCACTATTGTTAATGAAGGCATACCGTGTACAACATTCTATCCTCTTTCAGCACCCAGTTCTTGTTCGGTGATCAGTTCCAATTATCTTTGTGATAATTGAAACTTCTCCATCTTAACTGCACTCACTGTTAATTTTTGAAAGCTTTCTACCATAGACTAGTCCCTCTGGCTCTCATCTTTATTGTCTCTGGATATTATCAGACTGTCTTTTATTTTTCTTTTATCACACAAATGATGGGATTATTTTATGTCTATCCCTTTTCTTCTTTACTCATTTTACTCAGTGTTATACTCTCCATATTTATCATGTATAAGCAAATTTCATGGCTTCATTTTTCCTAACAGCATCATAGTATTCCATTGTGTAGATGTACCACAGTTTCTTTAACTCCTCATCTGTTCTTGGGCACTTAAAGTTAAAGTCAGTTAAAGTTTCATCAGAGTCAGCTCACTTTTATTCCAAGGCCCTGTCAGTCATATGCTTTTCCTCACATCACATTTTTCTGCTAAGCTTTCTGCTACTCTCACTCTTTGCTCTTTCTGCTTCCTTGATGCTTCTTTTATCCTGCTTATCTTTGTCTCCCCACAGACAGACTCTATTTTTTTTAAATAATATTTTATTTAAACACCTTGATTACAAAAATGATTGTGGTTGGGTTTCAGTAATGTAAAAAACACCCCTCATCACCATTGCAACATTTCCATCATCAATGTCCCAAATCTCCCTTCTCCCCACCCCATCCCCGCCTGTAGTCTTAGACAGGCTTTCTATTTCCCTCTTTGTTAGGATAGTTCTCAGTGTAGTTATTTTTCTAACTAAACTCATCACTCTTTGTGGTGAGCTTCATGTTGTGAGCTGGAACTTCAGCCCTCCTCTCTTTTGTCTCTGAAAATTATTGCAAAAGTGTCTTTTATTTTTCATAAAAATCCATAGAGAAGTGAGACCATTCTGCGTCTTTCTCTCTCTCTGACTTATTTTGCTCAGCATAATAGATTCCATGTACATCGATGTATTATTTAAAATCACCAGCTTACATGGGCAGTCCAGTTTGATTAGCATCTCAAAAGGAAGCTTAGATAAGGGCATTGGGGGAAGAGAAACCTTACACAGATCTATTTATAAATTTTTGATTTGGGGGTTACACATGGCAGAACTTTTGGGCTACTTTCAGCTTTGTGCCTACTCCAGGCATTACTGCTGTTGGGGTTTAAACTTGAACCTCCCATGGGAAAGTATGTGTTCAAGTCCTTTGATCTTCTCAATCATACCTATTTATAACTTTGGCTGCATTAAAATTGTAATCTTATGAGCTGAGTAATCTTATGACTTTCCTACCGTTCCTTTCCCCTCCTTTCCCTTCACTTCCCTTCCTTTCCTCTTTCTTCCCCTTCCCTTTCCCGTCCCTCCCCTCCCCTTTCCCTTCCCTCCCTCCCCTCCCCTTTCTTCCCCTTTCCCTTTCCTCCCTTTCTTTTCCCCTCTCCTCCTCTTTCCTCCTCTCCCTTTCCCTCCTATTCCCTCCCTTCCCCTCCCTTCCCCTTCCTTCCCCTTCTCTCTCCTCCCCTCCCTTCACCTTCCTTCTTCTTCCTTCTCCTTCCCTCCCCTTTTCCCTCCTTTTTCCTCCCCTCCCCTCCTCTCTCTTCCCCTCCCTTCTACTTTCTTCCCCTTCTCTCCCCTCCTCTCCCCTCCTCTTTCTTCTCCTTCCCTCCCTTTTCCCCTCCTCTTTCTTCTCCTTCCCTCCTCTTTCTTCTCCTTCCCTCCTCTTTCCCCTCCCTTTTCCTCCTCTTTCCCCTTCCTTTTCCTTCCCTCCTCTTCCCTCTCCTCCCCAACCCTTCCCTGCCTCTCCTACCTTACACTCCATACCCTTCCCTTCCCTTCTCCTCTCCTTCCTACCCTTCCCCTCCTCTCTCATCCCCTGTCCTTCCCTTCCCTTTATTTTTCTCATTGGTCTAGGAGTATTGACCCTCAAAAAGCTGTGTCTTTGGAAAATTGCAGGTGGTGGTTAATTCATCTTGGCAGGAGTTTAGGAATGGGTTTGGGCAGGAGGACCCCCAAAGAAGCAAAGTCACAGGTGGTGTGTGGAGCAGTCTCTAGTACTCTACAGAGCTAGAAGAACTCAGACAAATCTAAGTGAGGCTCAGTGTTGTGCCTGCTTTCATGCATGATGACCTGCAGAGAACTGAGTTTTCTGGCTGTGGTGGATGTTTAGGCAAGGAAATCACTAGGGAGTTGGAAGAGAGAAAAGAATATTTAGGATATTGTGGTCATTATAAAAGCATTGTTTCCTATCCAAAAATCTTAGCCTGTTGGTTAAAATAATTATTTCTCAAAGTAGGCAATACTCTCCCTAGGAAGTACTGGAAGCATCCAGGGAGGCAGTAGTAACCTTGGGTGCATTTGGGGATGGCACTTCGTTCATTTAAAGAAAGCAGATTTACAGAGTAGTATGGAATAATTTTTAGTGTTTTTTTTAGTGTGTGTGTTTGTTTACTTTAATGGGGCAATAAATTGCATACATTTGGGGATCTCCAATCTGTTGTGTAAAACTGAATTTGTTCCAAAGTGGATGAAGCAAACCATTCAGATTAGACCTGTATGTATGATTAGATAAAGTAACCTTAAAGCTGGAATATGGTGGGTACAGTCCAAGATGCTGCAGATGTTGTTAAAGTCACCTGTCCCCAATGCTCCCTGCTTTGATATCCATCTACCCTGAGATCTTTGGACATACTAGCCAGAAGCTAACGAGTATATAGCCTTCCAGGACCTTCTCCAAGCTGCATCCACCATCTTCCAGCAACAGTTTTCCCTCAAATAAAGCAACTTTATTAAATGTGGCTTATCTCCTGAAGCCAGAATAGAATGGAACAGTTCGATAAAAATTCATTTTAAAGCAATTAAAAACCAATAACGCAGAAGGAGCAAAGCATTTCAAACAGGCATTTATTGAACACCTGCTTTGTGCCTGGAAAAAAAGAGTCCTGTTTCTAAACAGCACCCTTTGCTGTGTGGTGGGCAAGGACTGGCCATCATTTCTAGCACCAGAAGTCCTGTGTCCTGATGGGTTCTGGCTTGTTGTGGTGGTTGATACTAGAGTGATTCAGTTTGAATTAGGGTTGAAGATTCAAAAGCAGTAAGGCAATGATTCTGGTGTGCATTCCTGTAGGGGCACACTGGGCACACTTCCTTCTAGGGAGAAGGAAGTAGGAAATGTGACAGTATCCATAATACCATGCTACTTATAAAAAGTTTTCTTTTTTTCCCTCTTTAGAATCACTTGTATCCTGGGCTACAGAAAAGGTGGGCCAAAGAATGTGACAAATTTTTAGGCTGACAGGAAGGGCCTGAGAGGGTGGCTAGGTATACTTTTGACTACGTTGTTCACCTTGAACCTTAGCTGCCCCTGTCTAGATTCTGGCAGGCAGAGCCCTGATTGAGTGCTGGTAGAGCCTCAGAGTTGCTCAGTCTATCAGAAGTTCATGCTTCCTGTCTCTGTTGGCCAGTGAACCGAGAAAAGGGCACCTTTGTTAAAAATGTGCCCAGTATATTTGTAGCAAATGTGCTTTTGGAACAGAAAAGAGTGGAATCCAATAGTTAGAGTCAAGTCTCTTTTCATAAGACCAGAAAACACATCCTGTCATAGAAGACCTCTTAGATGGGATGGGGCAGTTTGGCTTCACATTTTCTACATTTGGGTCCACTTGAAAGATGGTGGAGCTCACACCTGACTAAGGAGCCGTCCAGGGAACAATGACTTCATTTCTTTATTCTAGCGGTTCTAGAGATGTTGATGGGAACTTCTGTTCATTCCATATAGGTGTCAGGGAAGGAAATTTTTAGTTGAAAAGATAAAGATCTTTATGTGTTTTTTACAAAATAATTTTATAAAAAGAATTCATAATGTAATGGGGAAACAAGAAAAATAATATTTCATGGTCTCATATATCAGGGATAACATTTTAATACTTTAGTACCATCCTACAATTTTCTTAACATATTTTAAGAAATTCATAACTAAGTATTTCTAAATATAGTTAAATATTCTGGTTTAGGCAACTATTTTAATAAATAAATATATAACAAGCAAACAAATCTCTTTCAGAGGTTGGAACTTATCTATTAAACCAATGTGAAGTTTTTGCTTTGACTTATAAGTGGTGCATAGTAAGGTTCTAAGAATTAAAATATATATCTGGAATCTGGTATTTTGTTGTTTCAAAAGGTGTACTTTTCATAACCTTTTCTGCATAGATTTTGCAGCAAGATTTTTATTTTTTTGTCGTGTCTGTTTTGCGTGGAGCAGAATCATGTTCTCAGGAACATGGCAAAATCAGCTGCTAATTGGTGGCAGAAACCTTTAAAGAAAGCCCATCTTGGTGGTTGTGGTGAGGCAGGCTCTCCCTTTTACTGCAGCCTGGGTCTCACCAAAGGATTCTGGAACATTTTCAAAGCTATCCCCCCTCTCTGTTCTGTCAAAGGTCCTGTGGAAGGATGGTGGAAAGGGATAAAGAGTAGGATCATAGATGCTGGGCTGCTTTGATTTGAGGGCATCACATATTTCACTAACAGGGCGTGGACATTTAGGTATATAAAACAATGTTTTATGTCACTCTCACCTTGGTAGCTGGGTCCAGTTTAACTGCCTTTTCCCATAAAACTAAAGAAGGAAAATTGCTGACTGCAAGCAGGTATGTCAGACATTCTCGGGGTTTCTTTTTCTATTTATGGCATTTTAAACTGTTGGTTCAAGAAGTTCACAATGAGGAGAGGACATTTTTAAAATTTATTATTGTTTTATGTAACATGAGTTTGTTATGGTCTGTTTAGCTCAAATAATGCTGTGTATAAAATATATTATGATAGAAGATACTAGGATTTTGGACATGTGAACTCTTCAGAGCAGAAACATGGATAAAGATATACAATAGATTAAAGGCTGCCTTGGACTAGAGTGACTTCTTTTTCTTTCACATGTAAGAGTTCCCCATTTTAATGTACCTTTGCAAAATGGAACAATGCCACATGGTACTACTGGTGCATATAGGGGTAAAAATAACAAGCTAAATAATCCTGATAACCTGGTTCTAATATGAACACAGAACACTAAAGAAACTTATCTACTAGAATTTTTTTTTCTCCCTAGAATTTCTTACTAAATAGATCCCAAAAAAGGAATGTGGAAAATAGCTGCTACATAACAAAATAGACAGTAAGAGTTATACCTATTAAGGAAAAACATCTAAAGAAATATTCAAAGGAGAGATACATATCCCTTTAAGTCTTTTGAAATAGTCTGGGGGTGGGGGTGGGGATAAAATCTGGAGCATAGCTTCAGCCTGCAACATGGTCTTGTGGAGTCTGAAAAATGTCTCCCAGCAGTCCACATATTAGGAAATGTCCTCGAAATGGGGGCTTCTCAGAAACCAAATTTGGTAGCAAGCAACAGTCCATAGTGAAGGGAGGTGGAGAAAAATGGACCGCCTAGAGTAAATCAGCAGCAACAGGGTTGGTAGCCTCTTCTCGGGCTGAGGCAAGGCAGCAGGGAATCTGTCTTTTCACTTTGTGAGTTGTTGGTAGCTGACTGGGTTGTGGGGAAAGTTCTAGATCCTGAGGAGTTAAAAACTGAGTTGTATCCATTGCTAAAGTTCTGTTTGAAGTAAAGAAGAGAATACAAGTTTTTGTGTTTCTCCTCTTTCATTCAGTTGCTTCTCTTTATTTGCTATACTCTGGGGCTAATGGTATTCAGGACAGCTACCAATTAGACAACTGTGTTGCTTCATGTAGGTGTTCTAAATATCATATATAAGTGATATCATCTGTATTGCTTGATGGCAATTTGCATACAGCTATGTAGTATTCCATTGTATATATGTACCATATCTTCATGGTCCACTCACCTGTTGTTGGGCATTTAAGTTGATTTCAAGTCTTAGCTATTGTACTGTCTGTTGACCATCTGTTAATCCTCTTCAGATGAAGTGCCTGTTCATCATCTTCTTTTCTCATTTTTTGATGGAGTTTTTGAGGTTTGTAAAGTTAACCTTTATAAGTATTGTGTATATTCTAGAAATCAACCCTTTCTGATTGTTGAGTGCAAAAATTCTCTTCCAATCAGTTAGTTGCCTTCCAATTTTAGTTTGTGTTTCTTTTGCCATACTGAAACTTTGTAATTTTATGGAGTCCCATTTATTTAAGTTTGATGCTATAACTCTTGCTATTGGCATTCTATGATCGAAGACTTCTTTGAGGTCCAAGTCTTGGAGTGTACTGCCTGTTTTTTTCTCAATGAACTTTATAGATTTGATCTAATCTCAAGAATTTAATATACTTTGAGTTAACTTTTGTGTAAGGCATGAGATATGGATCAATCTTTAATTTCTTACACATAGTTATCCAATTGTTCCAAGACCATTTGAAGAAACTGTCTTTGTTCCATTTCATATTCTTGGCTCCTTTGTCAAAGATTAGTTGAAAATATGCTTGCGGTTTTGTTACTGGATATTCTATTTTAATCCATTGGTCTGAAAACCTGTCTTTGTTCCAATACCATGTTGCTTTTATACTATGGCTTTGTAGTAGAGCTTCAAATTAGATAATGCAATTCCTCCCAGTTTCTTGTTTTTCAGTATTGATTTGACTATCCTAGGTCTTTTGTTTCCACTCAAACTTTATAATTGATTGTTCTAAATCCTTGAAGAAGTTTGTTCAAATTTGAATAGGGATTGCTCTGAATCTATGTAGTAGTCTAAGTAAAATGGTCATTTAGATTGTATTAATTCTTCCAATCCATGAGCATAAAATGTTCTTTCATTTTCTTAGGTTTCCTTCAAATTTTTTCTGAAATATGTTGAAATTTTCTTGCTATAGGTCTCTCATCTCTCTAGTTAGGTTGATTCCTAGGTACTTCATAGTTTTGGACCCTATTTTAAATGGGGTGGACTCTTTTATCTCTTTTTCCTCTGATTCATTATTTGTATAAAGCAATGCAGATGTCTTTATGTATTGACTTTGTAACTGGCCACTTTACTGTATTGGTTTATTGTTGGTTTATTGGTTTATTCTAGGAGCTTTTCTGTGGACTCTGTAGGATCTTTGATTTATATCATCGTGTTATCTGCAAAGATAAATAGTTTGACTTCTTTTTTATGATTTAAATTCCTTTTATTTACTTCTCTTATTTGATTGATATTGCTAATGTTGTGTATGTAGACATTTTAATGGGATTATTATGTTACTGACCCTACCCTGATCGGTGATTGTGCCCTATCCTAGGGTGTGACCTGGCATTCTGCTCCCACTCTAGGGTGGTACCTGATTCTGCTCCCACCATTGGGTGGTACCTGATTCTGGGGGATAAAAACAAGGGTCTGTGGAAGGCAAGGGGCTTTTTGGCTGGAACTGATGATGAGACTTTGGACTTCAGTCTTGTTCATCAAATAAAGCTAATATTTCCACAAGCCTGACTGTCTGCAAGCTGTTTACCCACTGCTTCACCTCAGAAGCACTGGCTAAATAGGGTGGCAGATGAGTACTCTGAGCTGGAGGGGAAAGACCTCATCCTCCATCCCTCCATCAGTCAACCCCATCAAGGGCTGACTTGCAACATAATGGCACCCGGACAGGCTGAACCTGGACCCTCAATAACTGTAAGTGAAATACTTCATTGGAAATTTCCTCTGCTGACCATTAAATGGTTTCTGTGGTTAGTCATGTGGATTCGTCCACCCTTTTGCTTACACATTGGTTCTCTATTATACAAGTGGATTATTCCATTTTGTTTAAAACTAATTGGTTTTGATCTAAGGACAATCACTGCAGTTGGATGGTTGTGGTCTATATTTCAAATGAAAATTGCATTGTCTCCAGCCGTCATAGTTTGTGGAATTTCTGTGTTGGCTCACGTTGTTACTGTGAGCATAGTTATTGGCTGGTATTTAGGAAATAGAAAGTGTAGTAACGGTGAGGCTAAAACCAGTATGGACACTAAGGAACTCTTTCCGACAGAAATTCAGACCAAGATGCAGGCTGACGAATCCAGCCCCACCATCAACAATATAGGAATTTTTGCTGGAAGAAAAACAACTTGGAAAGTTAAGCCTGATTCTAGCGAATCGCATAACACTAGTGACTCAGACAATGATCAACCTCTGGTGCTAACTCAAGTAAGCCCTGATTCTATTCACAAAATTGAATCGCACAACAGTGCAGATTCAGACGATGAACCACACGCACTGCCTCAGAACTCTATTCAGAGTAATTTTGCTAATCCGGCCTCATCCCTTTTACACGGGGTAAATGTTTCTAACTATGTACCCTATCAGATGGAAGAAATTGATCGGTTTAAAAAAGCATGTAAAGAGTATGGTCCAAAATCACCATACAGTGTGGAGTTACTAAAACTTTGGAGTCATAACTCATCTTGGACTTTGCATGATTTTAAAAGAATATCTGAAATATGCCTGTCATCTAAACAGCGAACTGAATGGGAAATGTACTATTCAGAAGGCATAAAAGCCAAATTATATAGCCCGGATGGTATGAAAAAATAAGTGGCAGGTGTTACTCTATCGTATGAATTATTGATGGCAGAAAATCAATTTGCAAATATTCAGACACAAGCAGCCTTACCTAAAGAAATCTTAAATTTAATTAGGGATATTGCATTGTCATCATGGGAAAAATTGATTTTAACAGCATTGGTAGAGGAAACTTTTAAAAAATTACCCAAGGCCCTTATGAGTCCATATGCAGAGTTTGTAGTTAAGATTAAAGATGCTCTGAAGTTACAAGTCAAAGATGAAGAGATGAGAAACCTCCTTGTAAAATCTTTGGCTTATCATAATGCAAATTCAGCCTGTAGATTAGTATTGAATACATTAAATGAAAAGGCAGATGTGAATGATTTCCTTTATGCCTGTTGGAATGTCTATGGGGAACCCCAACCCCCACCCCACTTAGACTCGGTACAAACCTTCCCAGTTACCAAGGGAATGATGCCTTATTCCCCTCAGGGACAGGGCACTTTCCGTAAACCAGGTTTTTTCCCAAAATGCAAAAAGAGTCGCCACTGGACAAAAGATTGCAGATCTGGAAACCTCATTGATAATAACCTAAGAAGAAGTTTCAACACAATCACCAGGAGGCAAATCGTCTGCTACCATTGTGGAAAACAGGGGCATATCAAAAGGAATTGCCATTTTCTTATCAATTCAGCTCCTCAAGGGCACACACACAAGATGCAAGGAAACGCCCACAGGGCCTCCCCCCAGCCCCTTCCATATCAGGGGCAAAGTTCACAGAAAATAATCCTTCCAAGCCCAGCCCAAGAAAATTCATCATGATAAGGGTATTAATTCACTCCACATCAGGGAGTGCTGGATTAGACATATTATGCCCAGAGGACATTACAATTTACCCAGGAGCATGCCCTTACATGTTAGAAACTGGCATGTTAGAAACCCAGATACTTGGGTTTGATTCTTGGCAGAAGTTCCCTCAACATAAAGGGTATATCAGTAACCACTGGTGTCATTGACTCAGATTCTATGGGAGAAATCATTGTAGTTATTACCGTATCAGTTACATGGACCTTTAAAAAAGGAGAAGCGATTGCCCAGATAGTAATAGTGCTTTATGTCAAATTTGGGACTTCAGATAAGACTAGAATTGGAGGTTTTGGAAGCACAGATCTGGGTGCTGCTCAAAACCCAATCGTGGTTCTGGTTACCACATTTAAAGATGAACACCCAATGATCAAACTTCACTTGGAAGGGCAACCCTTTGACGGCATGATCGATACGGGTGCTCAGGTTACCGTAATTTCTGATAAAGAATGGCCAGAAAAACTGGCCTCTCCAGGAAATCCTGAATTCGCTAGAAGGAGTAGGAGGCCTGAGCTCCTGTCTGTTGAGTACGAGGACTATAATATTTTAAGAGCCATAAGATAAAAAAAGTGATAATCAAACCTCACATGGGCCCATTTTCACCATCCCTGTGGGGCCATGACCTACACAAATAGTGGAAAGCAGAATTCCACATCCCATTAGCTCCAAAAAGCCCCTCGCCTTCCACAGACTCTTGCTTTTATCCCCCAGAATCAGATACCACCCAATGGTGGGATCAGGTACAACCCAATGGTGGGAGCAGAATGCCAGGTCACACCCTAGGGTAGGGCACAATCACCGATCAGGGTAGGGTCAGTAACATAATAATCCCATTAAAATGTTTACATACACAACAGCTAGGACTTCAAATCCTATGTTGAAAAAGAGTGGAGATAATGGACATCCTTGTCTCATGCCAGACCTTAGAGGAAATGCTTTTAAATTTCACCATTAAAAATAATGTTGGTGGTGGGATTTTTATAGATAGCTGTTACTACCTTAAGGAAGGTTCCATTTACACCTATTTTGCTGAGGGTTTTCATCATGAATGGGTGTTAGATTTTTATTCAAAAGCTTCTTCTGCATCAATTGATATGATCATGTGTTTTTTTTATCCTTCTTTTTATTGATATGGTGTATATGTTGATTTGCATATATTGAACCATCCTTGTATTCCTGGGAATAAAACCCCACTTGGTATGATGTATAATCTTTTTGATGTGTTGTTGGATTAAGTTTGCTAAGATTTTGTTAATGATTTTTGCATCCATATTCATTAGTGAGATTGGTCTGTAATTCCCTTGGGGGAATTTTTGTCACTTTTTAAAATGAGCATGATATGAGTTTCATAGAAGGTATTAGGGAGGGTTTCCATCTTTTTAATATTTTGGAAGACTCTAAGGATCAATAGTTGTAATTTTTCTCTGAATGCTTGATAAAATTCATCGTTAACCCATCTGGTTCAGAACTTCTTTTCTTAGGGAGTTTTCTAATTACTGTTTCAATTTCCTTACTTGTGATTGGCCTGGTTAAGATTTCCATTTCCTCCTCACTAACTATCAGGAGATGGTATTTTTCCAGAAATCTGTCCATTTCTTTAGGTTTTCTAGCTTAACTGAGTACAATTGTTCATAATAAGCTCTCATGATGTCTTGAATTTCTTGAGTATCTCTTGTAATCTCTCCCCTTTCATTTTAGATCCTATTTATTTGAATATTTTTCCTTTTTTTCCTTTTGAGTCTTGCCAGTGACTTGTGTTTATTCTTTCCATATCCCCCACTGTAGGTGTCTTCCTTAGCATCCCCATTGATCTTTGCAATTAGTGGTTTGGAATGCTGGAATATCAGTGTGTTTAAGAAAGTGCCATGTTCCTGAGAACATGATTCTGCTCCACGCAAAACAGACACAACAAAAAAAAATCTTGCTGCAAAATCTATGCAGAAATGGGTATGAAAAGCACACCTATTGAATTGTTTGTATAAAAGGTGGCTTGAGTTATATCTTCTTTAGAGATTATTTTTCTAAACTAGCAAGGTTATCTAAGTCTGATAATATTGCAAACTAACTTATTGATTTCTTCAGCTGGGTTTTGAGCTGTATATTTTTTAAGAGAAGGAAGTGATAGATCCAGTCTTCAGGAACTCTATAAGTTGAAATAACTAGAGTTTGGAAAAAGGAGGACTGATGGGAAGGAGGCAGGTTTCAGTAATTGCTTTGGAACCCAGAGGCAGAAGCAAGGCTGGAAAGATGGCCCTATTAGTGCTTGGTGGGGAGGATTAGGATGGCAGTTTCCCTGTTCCCACCCATACAAACCTGACTGTCCCCAGGGGTCAAATAATCATCAATGGAGCTGGGACCCAGAAGGGGGTGGAAAAAAGGCCCAAGAAAACAGCTCCATTTGCATTTGGTGAAAGCAATTTAGAAGTGAGCTTCCCTATTCTCTCCTAGACACAAACCTGTCTGACTCCAAAGGGAAGATGATTAGTGGTGGTACTGGAACCAGAAAGAGGTTGAGGAAAGGCTGGAAAGAAGGTCCAGTTAGCACTTGTTGGGGGGATTAGTCCAGGCTATTTTGCCTTTACCAGCTCAAGTTTATACCCACCTATGATGGAATAGCCTGTCAATTGCAGTTAATTTTTCTCTTCTCTAACCTTTAGGAACCCAATCTATGCCATGTACCAAGTTATTGGACAGTTATTGTTTTTATTTTTCCTAAAAGCTTCATATCTTACAGTCACATTGAAACAGAAGTTTCTGGATCCTGAATTTACTATTATGTGATTTTGGGAAAAGGCCAAGTAGAACATAACATGATTAGATGTTAATTATGACTCTGTGTTTTTGATTCTCTCATTTCCAAGGATATAAATAGAAAGTAGAACTCTGTTTTTCAGTGGGTTACATTGCTTCCCTCATAAAGGCTACTGGAGTTATGGGAATTAGTAGTGTCAGGTGTGGTAAGGGGTTGCTTACTGTTTGCTTAAAGAAGGTAGATCTCGAGGGTGATTTTTTTTTCTTAAAACGGAGGCAGTAGGACAAATAAGTTTGGAAACTTTATGTAGGTAAATACTTATATTCAAAGACCTTTTTTGTTTTGTTTTGTTTTTGTTTTTTGCATCATACCCGATGGTTCTCAGGTGTTACTCCTGGCTCTGCGCTCAGAAATCACTCCTGACTGGCTTAAGGTGACCATATGGAACTTGAGGGGATTGAACCCAGGTTGGCCATGTGTAAGGAAAACACTTTTCCTACTGTACTATCACATTGGAGGGTGGTGGTTTAAGACCCATTTGCTACAATTTGATGCTTTTTCTCTCTATTTCTCTCTGTCACTTTACATGTCTCTCACTCCATCTCCCTTTCTCTTTGTCATTTTTTAAAAATAATTTTTATTAAGATCAATGTGAAATACAAGTCTTTAACAGATGTTTTTAAGTACATAGTGACAGTGAATTAGGGAAATTCCCACCAGCAGTGCTGACCTCCCTCTGCCATTTTTCCCAGCATGCATCCCATACCTCCACCCTTAGCCCCCTGGACTGCTAGTGTAACAGGTTGCTTTTGTGTATAGCTTGTTGTAATTTGGGTCTCTTGATTCTGTTGTCATTGACTTTGCTTTGGGTATTTAGGTCTGACCTTTGGGTATTTAGGTCTGCTTTGGGTATTTTCACTCAATGATCCTGAGACTGCTTGGCCTCTGAATACAATCCATTTTTTTCTCAATTTGTAGGAATATATGGAAATATAAGGCAGAACAAGATTCTTCATGTTATATGGTTCTATTAAATAAAGATAGGTCGGGACCCCCTGCCTAGAAACTATAAATATAAATAAGATGAAAAGAAAACATAAAGAAAAACAAAGAAAAAGAAGAAGGGCAAGTTTTTGTGTTTGTTTTGTTTTGTTTTGTTTTTTGCATAGGTGCAAAAAGTATTGAGGACATTAGAAAGAAAATTCCCTTGGCCTAAGAGATACACAGTGTCACTGTCCTTGAGACCAACTACAGGCTCTGGACATGTTCATTGTCAAACCCCAAAGTCTTTATTTATGGTGCTAGGAAATGTTTTGTTCAGTCATGGTTATCAAAGTCAGCCCTTTATAATTAGAGATCTTGCTTTTTGCATAGATTCTAGGATGATGTCTAGGATAGAGTCTTTCTTTACAGTCCTAGGAAAAGTTTTGCTCAGTTATGGTTTTTGTAGTCAGTCTTCTGTAATTAGTGATCTTGGTTTTTGCATGATCCTAGGACAGAGGGTCTTGTGATTTTATTTTACTGTTATGTGATGAGATAGGGCAACCTGCCCTTAGATCAAGTTATTTCTGTTTCTTCATTGTCAGGTGTTTTATGAACCTACCTGGTGTAAGGTGGTGTCAGAGTAGTATTAGGGACTCCCCCGGGGAGAGTTTGATTTCTGGTGTTGGTGCAGGGAATGGTGCCAGTCGTAAAGTTGGGATTCAGGGTTCTGGGTTGGATAGTTAATGTCCAATCACATGAAGTCTAAGTCAAGTCCTCATGACAAATGTTCAGGGTGGAAGGTTCCCCTGTGTTATAAAATTTTATGGTTCTTATCCCTATTAGATAAGAACTTGTTTCTATACATAAGATTTTCACATTTTAGTGTGCCCATGCAAAAAGGAACGATGCCATATTATATTATGTGAGGGTAAAAAAGGCAACTAATCTCTCTGCTCTGTTTTTGACCTGAGCTCTTATCCCAAGCAAGCCTTTTCTACTAGAATTTCTTACTATGCAGAACCAAAACAAGAAAAAAAAAAAGGGGGGGTGATGGAGGAGCCTCCTTTAAATTTGGAAATAAACACACTAAGAGTTATACCTTTTTTTTTTTTTATTTTGGTTTTTGGGTCACACCCGGCAGCACTCAGGAGTTACTCCTTTCTCTCTGCTCAGAAATCGCTCCTGGTGGGCTCAAGGGACCATATGGGATTCCGGGATTTGAACCACCGACCCTATGCATGCATGGCGAATGCCTTACTTCCATGCTATCTCTCCAGCCCCAAGAGTTATAAGGAAATAAACTTATAAAGAAAATATAGATATCCCCATTAAGTCTTTTGAGATTTTCTGGTGGGGTTTGGGATAAGAGCCAGTGCACATTTTTGTCCTGCACTGTGGTCTTATGGAGTCTGAGAAATGGTTTGCAGCAGTAAGGAATCAATCAGGTAGTGTTCTTGAGCTGGGATCCCACTGGAGTCGAATCCGGTAGCAATCAACAATCTACATTGAGGGGAGGTGGGAGAAAAAGGGCCTCGTAGAATGAGTCAGCAGGAGTGGTGGCTGCAGTTTCTTGCAGGAGCTAGAGATGGGGGGCTGAGAGGGTGTCTTGTGGCAAGGGGATGGTCTCAGTTCCTCAGGAGTTAAGTACTCAGGGTAAAGAGGATTAAATAGGGAGAGATAACAGATCAAAATCGAGGAGATGAGAGGATAGAAGGAGTTTTGTGAGGTGGTCAACGGGATGGGGAGGGATAATATATTACAGGGGCTATATACAATATAGGCATGGATTATTTACAATACAGATTAGGCAAATATAGAGAAGTCTACAGCATACCCACTCACACCCACTTAGAGACAGACATTAGAGATTTATTCATAGGTTGTAATTGGAGGCCTGGCCATTATGATATCGGTTAGAGCACTTAAAAATAAATAAATAAAATAAATCACAAATAAATAAAATAGGTAAAATATATATAAAATAAAAATAAAAAATAAGTTATAAAAATGGGCCGGCACAGCAGAGAGCAAAGGTTTTTCAATTTCTAGGCACTTCATCAATGGCAGGGGTGAACTTTGCTAAATGAAGCTTTCGGGGTTAATTTGTTCACGGAGCATTTTAGGATAAACCTAATTTTCATGTCTAGAGTACTAAGCAATATGGAAGTGAGCACCATGCGAAGAGTCTACCCTATGTAGTATCATCCACCATGTCTTGTGCATAGAAGTTCCTTTCCTGAAAGGAAACTGACAGCATGGACTTTATGATATAATAGTAACCTAGATTGAATTGAGAGAGAAGAAAAAAGGAGAAAAGAACATTAAAAGGCTAATAGTAATTTGCAAAAACATACTCAATGAGCAGTATTGCTTTTTTGACTTGGAGGATGTCCTATTGTAAACCCTAGATGAAATTTGTAACTGTAAATTGTGAAGCTAAGGAATAGAATCCACTTTCTTTCTTATTCATCTTCTTTAATTAATTCAATATGATTTGGGCTTAAATAACTAAAAGTATTTTTTTCCAGACAGGAAATATCTGAATTATTCATATCCTTCCCATTATGAACTGTGTATATTGGTCCCTTGAGAAATCAGTGTTATATATCTTACTACTGTTCCTGTGTGTTATTTTGTCAATATCTCTCAGTGAGTTTAGTAATTAGACAGCCAGACACATGGGAAAAATCTGGAAATAAGAGCAGGTGTGGGAAATCTCAGGTGAAACACAGCTAAAGTTTAAATGCAGATATGATACTTTATGTAATGACTATGTGCATTGTTTAGATTTATTTTATTGGTTAATTATTTTTATTGCCTGAGGAATAGTGAGTTGATTGTGAATGTGTCAATGAATTTTACTAATATTAAACTTTCTTTGTATAATTTACATAAACGTAAACTGATTGAAATTTCCACTTGAAACTTGTGAGAATGAGTCTCAAGTGGTAGTGCATTTATATATTTCTTTTTGACAATAAATGGTATACTTGTTCCTTGTTTATCTAAGCTAATATTAAAAATACAATTAGCACTAAGAAAGGAAAAGCTAATGCTGAACCCTGTCCTCAGGGACGAGGAGGAGATGCTTTGTGTTAATTTGGTCAAACCTGTGTTATACTATGTGAACTGAGAAAGTCAGGTTAAAGCCCAGGATGTGTCTCTGTGGTAGAGAACCTGTCTTGCATGCATAAAGCCTCAAGTTCAATCCCCAGCCCTACCCCACATCACTGAGTGTGATGCCTGGCACTGCTGAATTAGCACCTGGTATACCACAACCTGTGCTGCTTCCAGACATCACAGCCCTATTTTCTACCATCAAATGATGATTAGAGAGTGGAGGGTATCACCTGATCTAATTTATGAGCAGGAAACTTAACCCCATATATGGAATAATTTATATTCTGGATAAAAGGACGTTTCTGTGCATATAAATAAACAAAAGAATAATAAATCTTCCCTTCCTGATGGATGCTAAGTGCTTCGCAGAATGTTGGTACTCAATATATTTCATCAGATCTTTACTGATGGATGCTTATGAAATAGTTTTAAAATGCTAAGTGGTTCTATACTGAGAATATATGGGAATATAATTTTATGTAGTCATTTATATAAATTATTTATTATTGTTTTCACAAAAATAGTGATTTTAAACTAAAATTGGGTTTTAATTTTACAGTTCTTTGAAGATTAGAGTAGTACAAAATATGATCCATGGGCTGAACTCAAGTTGTTGACAGGATTATGATATTTTTGGTAGTTCTGGGGAATCTCTTTTCTTCTTTTTTGTAGGTTCTACTGATGGTCCATATTCTAGGTTTGAAACATCATCCAATCAATAATCCCACCAACGTCTACTTACACTGACCATCACTTTCTCAGACTTGCCTTCATTTTGTTTGTAGGTGCTTGTGATGGAGCCCAGTGAAATATTTAGGACACTTACCCGAAGTTCCTTAACTACATCTACAAAGGTTTTTTGCCATTAGGATACCATTTCAAAGGTTTGGGGGATTAAGTTATGCACTTCTTTGGGAGACATTGCTGCATCTATCACACAATTTAAGACAAACTGCTAGTTTAGAATAAACTTGCTTTTTTGGTTTGGCTCATTTTCTTATCTCTGCCTTAGATCTAAGGAATACAACAATGAAGGCAAATAGATTAATATTTTCTTTCAAAGTAGGGACTCATGGATGAGTATAAGATGTTTAAGGACTTAGATAGGCTAGGGGACAGGGAAGGGGAGGCAAATGTAACAGATAATAAACCTTCAATTTTATTTTTAAGGTCTTGGGAACTGTGACTGTAAATAAAATAAAACAAAATAAAAAGTGCTCGAAGAACATAATTTTATTATAAAGACCATCAAGGTCATTTGTGGGGGTGCAATGGTGGAGTGCATGCTTTGTGGGGATTAGTCATGTGAAGCATGACTACATTAGCCTTGTTCTAGCTTCCAGGACTGTAGTTTTCCCTTCATCTACTTTATAACAAAATAATGCTGAACAAATGATGTTATTCAAGAACTTGCTGAATAGTCATAGAAATTCCTAGAACTAGATATTCATACAGAAATTGAGGCTCAGATACAAGTGATAAGTAGGTAAAAATGAAGGTAAATTGTAGGCAAACAAGCCAGTGCTTGTAGAAGTTTATGTAAAGGAAATCTATTTTATGAAATCCATTTATCTTGAGTATCAGGGCTTTTATTTAACATTCCCAGTTAGTAGAGAAATGCTATGGGTTTCTTTTTTATTTCTTTATTTTATTTTATTATATTTATTTGTTTTGGTTTTTGAGCCACACCCAGCAATGTTCAGGGTTTATTCTGTGCTCAAAATTTACTCCTGGATTCTCTGGGGAACATTTGGGATGCCAGTGATTGAACCTTGGTCTGCCACATGGAAAGCAAATGCCCTACCCACTGTGCTATCGCTCCAGCATTGCTATAGGTCTCTTGTACCATCTAACCTTGGGTAGATCAAATTTTAGGCAGTGTGCACTGTTCCAATGGAGAGTCTCTGATCATCAAATTTTTAATTTTTAATTTTAATCTCTTGATTAGTGAACCAAAAGTTTAGAGTGTGAGGAAGTGGGATTTTGAAAGACTTTTTTTTTTTTTTTTTTGGCCACATGCATTTGATGTTCAGGGGTTACTCCTGGCTAAGCGCTCAGAAATTATCCCTGACCTGGGGGGACCATATGGAACACTGGGGGATCGAGCTGCAGTTCTTCCTTGGCTAACACTTGCAAGGGAGACACCTTACCTCTAGCGCCACCTCTCCGGGCCCAAAAGACTTTTAAGTAAGGAAATGACATAATTAAACTAACATGTTGGAAAATTGACCCATGTTAGCATTTGGGTGCTCAAAGAGAACCAGGTCCATGGGAGGACCACACATTGATGATGCTAGGAATGATGAGGCTGGGAAAAATGGAAGAGTAAGATCACTGGCATATGGCAGGGATATGACAGGATTTGAATGACTATGGTTGATGAGGAGGAACATAATCAGCACAGAATCCTGAATCTTGAAATTCATATCTGTGAACTTGGAGAATATAAGAGAATAGTGAGGTCTACCCTTCTGAGGATGGAGGGAACTTATAAATATATTTTTGTATATATATTATATGGTTTCTGGACAAACCCAAACAGAGGTGAGTAGTTTATAATATATTGCTGTAGAGATTTCTAAAGTGCAGACATCCACAAACTATATGACTACACTTTTGTTACTTCCTACCTGGTATCTGCTACTATGTTCTGTGATAGAATTATATTATGAGGAGTAGCACCTAATTTAGGGAAACTTTTTTTTAAAAAAAAGTCACAGCAACTAATAATTTTCTTTTGAACTTTCATAATTTGTAGGTTACTCTTCAACTTCCAAATTCAGTTTTTCCCTTCGAAGAAATTTGTGAAGGGTGATGGAAGATGAACTGCATTTGACATATGAAGAGAATCATTATCATCCTAATTAGTAATCACATATCTTATGCATATCCCATGCCAAGCGAGGTTCTAAAATTTTTATATGAGCTTTATTTATCTTCACAAGATTTCTGTAAGATGGCTTCTTTTCTTTCCCTATTGTAAGATGAGGTTGGGTCATTTGCCTCAGACAGCCCTGAGGCCTTGAGTCAGACATGCATTTGTCTCATCAAACCTGTGTGAGGATGGGGATGGGGTTTGACTCATGCTCACAGGCCCTAGTTTCAGTGTTCTTACCACTCTGCCATGTTGTCTCTGAGGGACCTGGGATTTGGGCAGGCAGTATAGGGGAGAGACTCTACATTATTTGTTTTTTCAGCCTGGAATGTGTCACAGAGGAGTATTTTTAGGGGAGTGTGGACATAGTATCAGTAAGGAACAGTAAACAGCCATTTTCTGGGGGCTGCAGGCTGAAGTTGGGAAGTGTTGACTCCCAACCACAATAAGAAGAGCCATTTTGGGGTTTTAACAGAGAAAATTTTATGTCCACTCAGAGCCAAGCTAAAGAGAACGTTGCCAGACATGAACGAAGGTACTCTGTTCCTTGGGCATTTGAGGCTGGATCAAAAATAGTTTGGGAAGAAAGAAGTACGGTAGATCCTATTCAGTTTTCTTTACAATGTTTGTGGGAAATAAAATAATTTCTGACATGGGCCACTGTGTGGAATTTGTATGTTCTTTCTATGCCTATGTGTGTCTTTGCTAGGTACAAAGGTTTCCTCTGCCTCTCACATATGTTTACAGGAGGATCAGTGTGTGTCCATTGACCTTGTCTCAATGTGTATAAGAGTTTGTATGTGTACATGTTATTGTGTGTCTTTTTGCACACTGTGATGGAAGAGCATTGGTTTCACCAGGGTTGGTTCAAATAATGCTCTTGTGACTGGAAATACACTGTTTGAATTTAACTTTTGTCATTCAGCCTACGATGAAATTTCTGATGTTGTATGTCCCTTTGCTTAAAGTCATTTTCCAAGACATTGGGTAAGGAATGACTGGAGTTGTGGCAGAATCTAGAGACTTACAAGATTAGAGCATGGACAAATCAAGGACTTCCTTGGCTGGTCTCAGGAGGTGTACAGGCTTGAGAGAACCAGTTTAGTATCTTTGCATCTACTGAATTAGCTACACTTTAGCAAGATGCAGCAGGACTTGCAGCCTTGGAGAATCTGAGTCTAGTGGCAATCTACATTCTCCCAGTTAGCATTTGTTGAAAGCCAAGAAAACTGATGGTGAGAGAGGAATGTATGGTCCCACTCACCTTGAGGCAGCTTTCTATTTAACAGTGGAATAGAAACCTTCAGCAGAGGCAAGAGTTGGAAAAATCAAGAAAAGGGTGTGCAGAGATTTAGACAAGGCTCAGCTACTGGATTTGTGTAGTAATGTATAATCTTATTTGGAGGAAGGTGCTTGAAAGATTGGACCAGAATTTCACCAACTATTTTGTCAATGCTAGCATTTACTTGGTGTTGGTTTCAAAGTCCTTTAAATTTGAGGACTTGAATGTCAAATAATTGGCTCCGTATGCAAAGGTTTCCAGTTACAAGTGGATGAGTAACAGCATGCACTCAGATTCCAGTCTAACTTAGTTAAAAGGACTCTGATTTTCTGAAATCGAAGCTCCAGGCTCCAGCTACATGCCCTTTTCCTGTCTACCTGGCTCTTGCCTCAGCTCATCAATACACTGCTTTCTTCTTTTTCTTTGTCATTGACTGCTGTTACCCACAACTTTTGGATCTAGCAACTCTGGCAGACTGGCAGCAATCCTGAGTTCTACAGTAGTAAGGGAACCTTGATTTTTAGAGGGCTGCATGTATGTGGGGCTCTAAGCAGAGAAAAGAGGAGGTAAAGGGAAGAGCCCTTGAAGGGTATGGGAAGGCCCATCTCTGCCTACAACCCCTTCTGTCTGCCCTTGGGAAACCTGGGAAAGTCACTCAAAACCAGCAGTGGGTGTTGCCCAACTCTGGTTTGAGATGCTCCTGGTCTCTTCAGTTAACTTGAATAAGTTATTGTGAAATTTTGAAATCTTAAAGCAAAAATTAAAACTCATCAAACAAAATTCATTTTATTCTACTCCAAGGTTGATTTGTGAAATTAAACTCTAACACAATATTCTAAACCTGTGCTAGAGGTGGTAAATGTTGGGAGAGGGAACCATGTCAGCTAATGGTCTCGAGTCTCACTTTCTTATGCTTTTTCATTCATATTGATGGGCCTGGAATAGATGGGCTTCTTGTACATTGTTGTCTGACCACTGTAGTCTGTCTAGATCATCTCTCCCATCTGCTGGCTGAAGGGTTTCTGAAAGTTTCCATACATGCTGAAGGCTTTGAAGGCATGCCTGTCTAGAAAGAAGTGTGTTGAGCAGTTTTACTTAACATCAGATTGTGCTGCATCTTTCTTGCATTCTCTTGAGTAATGGGGAAATCTCTCCAGATCCAAAGAAAGAGAATACATGGGGCCGAAGTGGTAGCACAACTGTAGGGCACGTGGTCTAACCTGGCTGGACACAAGTCCAATCCCCAACATCCTATATGGTCTCTGAGCCTGCCAGGAGCTATTTCTGAATACAGAATCAGGAGTAACCCCTGAACACCACTGAGTATGGCCCCAAAACAAAAACAATAGAGAACATAGTTATGACATGCATGTGCAGGATGAGAAAGATATTGGTGTCACTCTTTTTAGAAGCTATCATGCACTGACTTATTTATATCCTGGGTGAATAATTTTGTTAGAAATTGACTTGTGAATATATATATTTATTTATACTAAATATGTGTATGTAACATTCATATACACAAAGTAGAATACTATTCAACTTTAAGAAACTAAGGAAAGATGAGAGCATGCAATTCTCTGCAGTGTGGATGGAACTAAAAGGTATTGTGCACCAGAAGTAAGTGTGACTAGTAGTAACAGTGGAATGGCAGATACCAAATGATCTCACTTATCTGCAGAATATAGGAGATAAATGAGGGAAAAGATGATATTAATGCAAAACGACAAGTCCTGAATGGGTGGGGGAGGGAAGAATGGTCATAAGGATAGTAGTAGAGAGTCCTGGGCACTTCGGTGATGGTGTGGTACAGTTACTTTGCACTTGATCTTAGCCAAAGATCAAGAAGTGATGCTACTTTATACATCAGTACCAATTCTTACTTTGTATACTTTGGCACTAATCTAACCCAAACTTTAATGTAATAATAAAATAATATAACAAAATAAAATAATATATATGTTTTAAAGTTGACTTGTTATCAACAATCAACTCTTCAGTGATGGCCTCGTTCATGTGGCACAATCTAAAAACTGTGTATCTCCCCATCTCAGAGATAGGAAATGCTATATCCATTCAGTAACTGGAGTGGAGGAACAGTGGCGACTGACTATGTTCGCCTTTTCAGTCTAAGTATAAAAAGACATGGATAGATCCTGTCTTCGAAGGAAAAATGATGTGTACATATGAATCCCTTTTTAGGTTTTTTGGGGGGTTCAATTTTAGGGGAATTACTAATTTGTTTAAGATAATTATGTACTTACAATTGTGGCCTCATATTATAGAGTGAAAGAGAAATGATATTGGAAGGCTCCCATTCTTTGTTGAGCCTTCCAAATAAATAATACTTGGGAGCTATGGGGGCAACTGGGCAATACATAGGCCCAGCAATATGGTAGTTCTGCTGCTACTTGGAACTAGTGGTGCTGGTGGCTTCCAAATTATACCCAATGATGCTGATGGGGAGAATGGGGTGCAGAAGTGGAGCTTGGAATCCTATGCATACAAAGCTGCAGGCCTGACCACTGAACTGCCTCTCAGCTTATTTTTTCTCTAAATTAATAAATAAAAATCAAAAAAATGCTTAAAAAATCCAGTAAATAATAAAGTGAAGATTGGCTAACTAAAGGCTTGAATTTGGGTTCTGCATTGCTGGTATCAGTGAGCAAGAGATGGCATGATAGATCTCTTTCCATATTCAACTCTTCTAATATGATTTTGGTACCCTCTGTCACCTTGTATCCCCACTAAACATAGATTGACCTTATTCTTGGGGAGGGTTGTGTACTAACTGGAGGCAATGTCTATGTAAGTACTGGCTTGCAGATTTTATGGGACTAATTCCTTTGTGTTCAAGTTCTCAATTATTTTATATTTATCGATTTTCTTACTCCTTACAATTGCCATTTGGGGGACCATCTCTTGCTTTGTTATATAGTTTTGGTTTCGGATCTCTTCCTTTTTTTCTTAGCTTCAGTGGAGAGCAGTGCTTCCCAAACTTTTCCTGACTGTGGCCCTCTTTTCCACCTGCATCCCCTTCTATTGGTTGACCCCTTAGTCTTGTGACGTGGTCCCTCCACTTACCCGGTTTTCACCTGTGGCCCTTTAGAATATCCTGGGTGTAGTAAAAGTTGTAAGTGAGGCCCAGTCAGTCTTGTGGCCAATACCAGGCCTGAATCTATAGCCCAGATATTCCAGAGCTTTGCCCATTAATTACTCTGCCGTAGTTTTCTAACTACATGGTTCAGAAGATTTGTTAGAAGAAAACATTATAAATGTCACTGAATGCATTTGGGTGGTTTTAGTTGATTTAGACTGTGGAATTGCCT
Source organism: Suncus etruscus (assembly GCF_024139225.1). Lineage (NCBI taxonomy): Eukaryota > Metazoa > Chordata > Mammalia > Eulipotyphla > Soricidae > Suncus > Suncus etruscus. Next base: position 55,029,559 of record NC_064852.1, read on the forward strand.
TTTCCTCCCAGCTCAGGAGATGTAATGATTAACTGAACACTATGTGAGTCATTAAACAAATACCACTCTAATACTCTAGTTGAATGAGTGCTTCCCCCCAGAAGTAGTGACTTCGGGAAATTTTCTTAAAATATATTTCACGCTTGTATATTGTATAACTTTAACTGTGGAAAAACAACAAATGTATTATGAACAATCTTATATCCATGGTGTTTAATAAAGTAATTGTTTAATACTGAAAAAATATATTTCACGCTTTTCCTTTTCATATACTTTTAGAAGCTGTTACTTGTTTGAATTAGAGAGAACACAGGTTGTGTTGCTATAGGGGATTCAGAACAGTTGTAGCCCTAAACACATATTCTGGCCATAAGCAGTTCAGAATGGCTGCAATGTCTGAGCAATATTCAGGGATAATTCCTAACTCTCTGTTTTGGGGTCACTTCTGGAAGTGCTCAGAGGACTGTAAATGGTGATGGGGTTCTAACCCAGGTCACCCATGTGCAAGACAATTTCCTTACCCACTGTAATATTTCTATGACCTTCTCTGTTAAGTGAATTTTTTTTGTTCTGGTTGGGTAATTCCTAAGTTGTGTGTTCCCATTTGTTCCTGAATAGGGCTGGCTGGGAGTATAGTCTAGCATCTCAGGCCAAAATGAGGAGGGTCCTTCACTGGAAAAATTCAGTCTAGAATAGCTGTGTTGAAGATAGAGATGGTGAAGTCTTCAGAGAGGCTTTTTGACAGATGACACTACCTATGTAGAGGCAGAAACAAGAATGGATTTAACTAAATTTTAAAATTAAAATATTCTAAAACTTATTAAAATTTAAATTTAATTAAAGGACCATAATTTACAAGTTATTGATCATTGAGTTTTAGACATAAAATGTTTTAACTCCAATCATACCACCAGTATCAACTTTCCTTCACCAGGTTCTCAAGTTCCTTCCCACATCCCAACCTGCCACCTTGATAGGTACATTTTAAAGTTTGGTGGTTGTAATTTGGATCTCATTTTTTTCAGTATTATTGAATAATAATATGTATTATGTATATGTATAAAATATGTTTATATGTAATGTATACATACATGCATACATAATATACACAATGTATATGTATATAATGTATATATGTATACATAATATACATAATACATTACATATATATGTAATAAAATGTATATGTAATATGCTTGAATATGTAGCTATAGGAAAGAGTATACTTTAAAGTCATTTAGGAAGTTCAGGGTATATTGGGTGTGGGTTAATGTGAGATGGGATAGATAGAGGAGATGATTTTTCACTTCCTGCTGCTTTTGCTATCACTCCCAATCCTTTATGTATGACAGAAGCAGATTTTATAGGGAGGCTCTTCTAATGTGTACTAACAAACACATCTTATCATGGTGGCTTATGCTAACCAGAGTGAAGCATGTATATTTAGCTACTTTTACAGCATTCTCACTTCATGGAAACAATAATAGTAGCAGCTGTTTGGTTGAGCACTTTTTATAATCCAGACAGAAATTATACACATTATCTTATTTAATGCTTTAGAAGGTGTTCTGAGGCTTGTGATATTGTTCTCCAGTTATAGAAATGGGAGCAGTGACTAGAGGTGACTAGAGGTGCCTGAATCTTTCAGATCCCCATTCCATCAAAGTAGCATTCAAAGACACTCAGGACAAAGAAGAAATACAAATGGCCAAAAGGCACATGAAAAAAATGCTCCTGGGGCCAGAGAGATAGCATGGAGGTAAGGCATTTGCCTTTCATACAGAAGGTCATCAGTTCGAATTCGGCTTCCCATATGGTCCCCTGTGCCTGCCAGGAGCAATTTCTGAGCATGGAGCCAGGAGTTTCCACTGAACATTGCAGGGTGTGACCCAAAAACCACAAAAAAATGTAGAACGAAAAAAATGCTCTAGGTCACTATTTATCAGGGAGATGCAAATCAAGCCAGCAATGAGGAACCATCTCATGCCAAAGATACTGGCACACATCACAAAGATTAAGAACAGTAAGTGATGGCGGGGATGTGGGGAGAAAGAAACTCTCCTTGTTCACTGCTGGTGGGAATGCTGTCTAGTCCAGCCCTTATGGAAAACAATGTGGAGAATCCTCAAAAAACTGGAAATTGAGCTCCCATATGATCCAACTATATCACTACCAGGGGTATACCATAGAAACACAAAAATGAAACACAAAAATTCCTTCCTTATACCTATATTCCTTGCAGCACTATTTACAATAGCCAGATTCTAGAAGTAACCAAGATGCCCTTCAACAGATGAATGGCTAAAGAAACTGATACAGATACACAATAGAATATTATGCAGTTGTCAGAAAAGATGAAGTCATGAAATTTTTCTAAACATGGATGGACATGAAAGCTATTATGCTGACTGAAATAAGTCAGAGGGAGAGAGAGACACACACACAGAACAGTCTCATTTATCTATGAGTTTTAATAAAAATAAAAGACATTATTGTAATGCTGCCCAGAGCTGAGGGCCAAAAGGACTGGCTCATGACATGAAGCTCACCTCAATGAGGAGTGAGTGCTGTTAGAACACTAACAAGTACCATCACAATGTTAATGAGTGAGAGAAGTAGAATGCCTGTATCGAATACAGGCAGGGGGTGTGGGTGGAGGGATATGGGGTGCATTGGTGGTGGGAATGTTGCACTAGTGAAGAGGAATGTTCTTTTTGAGATTAAAACCCAACTACAGTCATGTTTGTGATCACAGTGTTTAAATAAAGATAAAACAACAACAAAATACAAAGGCACTGGGGATCAGTGGAATTCATTGATTCTCAGAGTAAGGACCCCAACTAGCAAAAGCATAATTATCTGCTATTATTTTTAAAACATTTACTATAAAATATCACAGGCTTAGTGACTGAAAAAAAACACACTTGGAACACTTCTCGCCTCTTCCAACTTTTCATTTCTACATTACATTTTGTTCTTTTGCCTAATTTTCCTCTGCTTGACTTTCATAAAGAACCTTGAGATGACATTTATGAGCAGCTGAGTAATCTCCCCAACTCTAGGGCCTTCAGATAAATGACAAGTCCCATTTGCCATATTAGGTAACATTTACAGGTATCAGAGATCAATCTTTTGGAATTTATTATTCAACTTATGCCAGCTAGGAACTTGCTAGACATGTACATTTTTAGACTCCATACCAAATCTATAAAAATAAAACTTTAGGTTTGGAAAAATGGTACAATGGGTACAATTTCCTCACATGCCATTGACCTAGGTTCCATCCCTGGTACTATATATGATTTCTTGAGTACCATCTGGAGTGACTAATAAGCACAGAATCAGAATTAAGCCCTGATTACAGACAATTGTGGTCCCCAAACCAAAACCAAACCAACAAGCAAAAAATAAAGTCTAGAAGTGGGACGAAGTATCCATATTTTAGCAAGTTCATCAGATGAGTTTGATGGACTCTGAAGCTGATATTGAGCTGACACAACTCAACCTATAATAAGAAACTCTCCATTTAGTTATAGTTATGGGAAAGGGTTGTGTTGTGAATGCCATGATCATTTTGTGTGGCTTTTCATTTTCTATAAAGACATGTACCAATCAGCACAATTTCTGATGGGAGCCCAGCTTTGCTGTCCACACAGGAAGTTATGTCAAAAATATCAGACTTGGAATATATGAAGGAATAAAGGAAGATGTGGTCTCAGTGAAAATGCTGTGATATGGGGGGCAAGAAGTGTGGAGAGCTATGGACTAAAAAAGGACCCATGATACTTTGTTTTGGACCTTTCAGGTAGGAGTGGCTTGTGAGGTCACACATGGTCAGCAAGTATGTCAGTTTGGGTGGTTCCCCGTAGAATGACCTTAACATAGGAGTTTAAAAGTGGTGGAAATGATGCATTTTTCTGCCCACTAACTAGCTGGGTAGCCTGCCTGGCCTTGCTACTCAAAGTCACCTCATCACCTCAATTCTGCCTGCTTCCCTAGGGAATGATGATGATTCTTGCCTTGCCCATGGAGGGAGGATGGAGTACAGAGCATCTCTTAGCCTCTGTTAAATTATACTCTTATACTTAAACTCTGCTTAATTGTAAACAACATGGTTGTCCTTCCTAGATTGAGGCTCAGGGTTGGGATGGGTGAATATGGGACATGTATGTACATGATTAGGACACTTCACTGTGACTTCTAACGGTCACTCTCCCAATCCAGTCCAGAACCTATTGTAAAACTGGTTCAAAGAATCAAATCCATGCTTTTGTGTTTTTGGTGCTCGCTTCAGCAGCACAGATACTAAAATTGGAACTATACAGAGATTAACATGGCCCCTGTACAAGGATGACATGCAAATTCATGAAGCGTTCCATATCAAAAAAAAAAAAAAAAGTTTCTAAAAGGGGCCAGAGCAGTGGCGCAATGATAGGGCATTTGCCTTGCAGGTGCTAGCCTAGGACAAACAGACTGTGTTCAATCCCCCAGCATTCCATATGGTCGCCCATGCCAGGAGCGATTTCTGAGTGCATAGCCAGGAGTAACTCCTGAGCATCACCGGATGTGGCCCAAAAACAAAAACAAAAACAAAAACAAAAACAATTTTCTAAGAAATCTGGAGTGTGATAAACTTTGGGTCCTCTTTTGAATTTTGTCGTATGGATCATCTTTTATTACTCAGACCAAGAACACAGAGGGCCACCAAACATGCTTGTAAATATTAGAATGATATTTCTTTTTACAAAAAGTTTTATTTAATTAAAGAACATGGTTTACAAAATTATTGCTAGTTTAGATTTAAGCATATACTCTTTTAAGACCATGGCCACCACCAGTTTCAATTTCCTTTATTAATTATATTACTAAGGAACAGGAACCAGACAGAGTTAAAGTATCTTAGTCAGTACTGAATCTTAAGATTTACTCTAAGAGGAAGAAAACCAGGAAATTGAGGTTTAAAAGACTGGCAGGACTTGTGCTCTTATCAACTACCTCTGTGATCCTCATTTGCTTAATGCTACTTTCTCTGCAGCCAGTCTTCCTTGACTTCGCATCCAGAGAGGAAAGTATGACTGGCTAGAGAGAGTGGGTCACCTAAAGAGATGAAACTAATTTAGAAGCCCTGACCAGATACATGGTTTGGCCAATGGGGTCAGGGGGCTGATTTGAAGAGTGCTGTCAGCTGTGACATGTCATCAACCTACCAAGCACAAACTGCAGTAGACTTGCTACACATGGCTTAGAGGAAAAAAAAGGGGGGAGGAATATTAGCTGGGCTGATATTCTGAGTGTGCTGAGCATGGTACAGAAATACTGCATTTCATTATTAGGTATGAATAGTTGTGGAAAGTCTTAGAAAATTCTTTGTGCTTCCTTACAGTTCTGGAACCCATGATGTGATAAGTCCCAGAAGTACTAGTGAATTTAAGTTTAGTGGTGCCAAGAGATTAATACATCCCTTTCAGCGTTTTTCTAGGAGATAAATAGAAAGGGAAGAGAAATAGTGACTCACTTCTCAAATCCCAGAATGAGTCACTATTGACATTTTAGTCATACTTGCAGTTTGTCTTTTTTTCTATGTGCATATGAAAGTTGAAATTACATGAAAAACTATCAAGAACAGAAGATTATTATAGTTAAGACTGAAATTATTGTGGCTGGAGCAATAGTACAGCAGGAAGAGTGTTTGCCTTGCATGCAGCCAGTTAGGGTTTGAATTTTGGCACCTCATATGGTTCCCATGAGCATACCAGGAGTAATCACTGAAATCAGAGCCAGGAGTAACTCCTGAGCACTGCTGAGTTTGGCTCTAGAACAAGAACAAAATTATTTTGTTAATTTGCATCTACAGTTCCTATTCTGCATTTGCCTCCACTGTTTCTGAAGTTTTGTGAGTTTGGTGTGCTTCCTTAAGCTTCAGTATGTTCCCTTTACTTTTGAAAAAGAGTTTGCAGAAGTGGTGGAGCAGGTGGTAGGGCATTTGTCTTGCACGTGCTAACCTAGGATGGACCGTGGTTTGATCCCCCCAGAGTCCCATGTGGGCCCCCAAGCCAGGAGCGATGTCTGAGCGCATAGCCAGGAGTAATCCCTGAGCATCACCGGGTGTGGCCCAAAAACCAAAAAGAAAAAAAAAGAAAAAGAGTTTGCATACTTGCCAGTTCAGGCATCTATCTTAGAGCAGAAGGTCAGTAGGAATGTGTCTCAGTGCTAGAGTCCCTTCTTACCATGGATGAGACCCTGAGCTTGATACTTGAGTTTCTTCCCAAAAGGATATGTTTGTACATTGATTTCAAGACAAAAGTTGAGTTAATGAATAATTAAATAACCATGAGTTATTTAAGAAAGACTGTGTACAGGTTTTTGTTATAATTTTCTTTCTCTGATTCCATGAAAAACAACCACAATAACAACGCAAAATTCCTTTTATTTTTTTTTCCAGTCACAAAATTACCCTAAAATTGTAGTCTGTGGATTCCTCCTAAACTTGTATACTGGCAAAATGTTTTTCTAGGAACATTTTAAAGGGTAAGCTACGCATGAATTTTCTTAATGTCTGAGTGAAATTAGCATTTATGTGGCCAGAGAGATAGTGTAAGATAACTTGCCTTGCATGTGGCTTGCTGTGTTTAATCCCGCCAGGATTGATTCCTGAGTGCAGAACCAAGAGTTATCTGTGAACAGTGCCAGGTGTGATTGAAAACCAACCAACAAACCAACAAACTCACCTACCCACCCCATAGCTGCTGCCATGCCAAAGGCCCAACTTCATTGTTTCACAACTAATCTCTGTAGAGACACCACACTGACAAAAATTCCAGGTACAATGGGTTTTGGGCTGAAAATTCTGGGAACTTTTCCATGGTGCTTCTGGAAGCAGCCACATTCACACCCCACAATTGCCTCCATGTAGGCTCATAGGCTCATTTCTACAGGTCTTAGGATTCCTATAGTGCATAACACCTCCAAACTCAACAACACTGACACGCCCCAGTAAGAGTACAATAAATTAGATAGGAAAGGAGCACAGAAGCCAACTAATAAAGGACAATGCACAGAATAATCAACCAGCAGCAAATAGCTTAGTTAAGTTTCAGACAATGATTAATAACCCCATTGTGTAACAATTTTCACAAATTTTCTATTACTGAAGTGTTTTTAGATGATTCAGTTGGCCATTAGTTGTGCTTGCCAAGGGAACAGGCTTTGGAGACTTTGCGGACAATGGTGGATGGAATATTATAATAGTGGTGAGATTAATGTGCAACATTGAATGCCAGAAAAAACAATATTATGAAACTCTGTAAACCACAGCGTTGAGATAAGATAATTTAAAAATATAGTCGTACAAAAAAACATTTTGTTTGTTTGATTTTTGGCCATATCTGGTGGTACTCCAGGCTTACTTTTGACTCTTGAGCTCAGGATCCTTCCTGGTAGGCTTAAGAGACAATGGATTACTGAGGATTGAACTTGGCTTAACCATGTGCAAGGAAAATATCTTACCCCTATACCTCTTTGCACCCCATATTATATATATATTGATTTGTACTTTCCTTTATTTATCTCTATATCATGGACAGAACATGCATAGCTACTGAATTATATATCATAACTGCATAGTGTTTTATAGAAATACTTTCAAATGATCCATTCCAATACACTTAAATGGTTCAAATTTTTGGTTACTGCATCCATGCTTTTTGAAATTTCTGTGTTTTTACAATTTTTTTAATTTATTTTTGGGGACATATCCAATAGTACTCAGGGATTACTTCTGATTTTTTTTTCAGAGATCACTCTTGGCAGGAATAAGAGTATCATATGGGGTGCTAGGATTGACCCAGGTTAGTTATAGCTATATACAAGGCAAGCATCCTACCCACTGTACTATTACTCCAGCCTTCCACTCCTTGTGAGTTTTAATCATACATAGTTCCATTTTTTGTTTTATAGATATTGAAAACTGTCAATATAAACATAACCCAAATATTACACTTCTAAATTCTGTCTTTTCACAGCTATCAAGAATTGAATTCCAAGAATAAATCATAGTTTTGCAAAAAGGTACTGGAAATAGTTCCAATGTAATTGCAATTTGAAGATGCATTGGTCACTAGTTTGGTAATAAGCACTGGGCTTGAGAGTCCTGGTGAAGGGTGTGGAGTGTTTGTGTTCTTCAGGTTTTGTTTGATTACTAATTGCAATCTACCTTTTCAAGTATTTCCTTTTATGTGACTAGTGCAAATATATTTTATCCACTTATTTCTTAACACTTTTATTTTTTAATGATTTAGCTAATTTTATGTTTTAAAATAGCATACACTTATATTTCATAAAACATTAAATATAATTTTAAATAATTTTCACATTTTTGCCTGTAATTTTGTTGAACAGACCTTTTTTTTTAATCTTGAAATCAAGTTCAAATGTGTTATATTTTTCTTATATTATAGACTACAGAATGTCTCCAGAATTCAGGCATTCAGTTCTATTTTTTTGAAATTTCATTTTGCTCCACCAAAAATTAATGTAAAGTGATTTATTACACATGATTCTTCAGCACCATGAAAATTTTATTTATGAGCCATCAAATGTAGTCACCCTAAGGAAGTGTTTACTTGTCATTAAAGTGAATGAAATACTTATAGCTTAAATTCCCATGGGCTAAATAGATAAAAAGAAACATTACAAACTAATACTGGTGATAAGAAGCAAGGTCTAAACACCTTGAATAATTTTCCTCACTTCAGAAAGCCTAAGTTAGAAGCAGTAACGCTTAAGTAGATGGACTACTTATAAATTGGAAGTATTTTTGTTTCTTTGTTGAGAGCTACACCCAAATAGCTCAAGAGCTATTGCTGGCTCTCTACAGAGGAATTACTATCCTCAGGTAGAGCTTGTGGTGTTGGGATTTGAACTGAAGCCAGTCATATGCAAGTCAAAGTGCTTAACCTTTATACTGTCTCTCTGGCCCGAGGGTTATCTTTCTTTTTTTTATAACAGTGAGTATACAATTCAAATCCATTTGTAAAAACAACCTTTATTTGGTGGGTGCTAGATGTTGATTCTTATCTTCCCTGCTTTTTAACAGATAGACATTGTGCTGGTTCAGGTTTTGGTGATTTTGAATGAACTTCTATAAACATGTATATACAGCCTTTTGTGTTCATCTAGATAATTTTTTTCCTAGGATAATTGTTGGAAACTTTTCTGAAAAGTGCCAGATATTATTGTTAGCTTTATAGGCCATTTAATTTCTGTTACAACTATTAAACTTATAACAGAACACTTTCATACACAATAAAGAAATGGCCTAATTGAATTTAGGCCAATGCTGAATCTTGCAAAAAGGTTTACCTGCCTACGGGTAAATGTTTACTTGCCTATGAGCAAATGTTGAAAAACAGGATTACTGGAGTAAGGCTTAATTTAGAAAAAAGCATCAAACTTTTCTCAGAATGATGTACATATGAGTTCCAGTTGCTCTATATCCCGGTAAGCACTTGCTGTGAATAATAGTCTTCATCTATAATATTCTAGTGGGCATAAAGTGTAAAGTGATATCTTATTGTGGTTTTGATTTGCATTCCACTAGTGGGTTATGATACAGAACACTTTTTTTGATTTGTTTTGTTTTTGGTTCACACCTGGCAGCACTCAGGGGTTACTCCTGGCTCTGCACTCAGAAATCTCCCCCTGGCAAGCTCAGGGGACCATATGGGATGCCGGAGTTTAAACCACTGTCCATTCTGGGTCAACCACTTCCAAGGCAAACACCCTACCACTGTGCTATTTCTCCGGCCCCATGATACAGAACACTTTTGAGTTCAGTGATGAACTTGTTCTCCAAATTGACTTCTGTTCATTTGCCATTGTAGTAGCACAATGTTTGCTATAGTTTGCTAATAAAGTTAAAAATATGTTGCATAATTCCTTTAACCTTAGTTTTCAGTTTCAAAAAATATTTGTTTCTTCTTTAGTCTTTTCCTTTGCTGTGGTTATGTGATTGAGATGACTAGAGATTGTACACACAACTGACTGTAGAATCACTGGAAATCGAAGCACCAGGGATCATAGACAACAATGCTGTGTCAGCACATGTAACAGAATAGGGGACTGAACTTGCAACCATATGTTTGCAATGTAGGTGTCCTAAGTCATTGAGCTATTCCTCCAGGTCTCTCAATTAAACGTTTTTGATTTATTTATCTTTCTTTATGAATTTTAGAATTATTTTGTTGATAGATTTAAAAAATCCTTAAGGGCGGCTGGAGAGATAGCACAGCAGTATGGCATTTGCCTTGCAAGGGGCCGACACAGGACTGACTTGGTTTGAATCCCGGCATCCCATATGTTGCCCCCTCCTCCCTCACCCACGTGCCTACCAGGAGCAATTTCTGAGCAGAGTGGGGAGTAACTCCTGAGTGCTGCTGGTGTGACCCCCAAAACAAACAAACAAAAATTCCTTTAGGATTTGACAGTAATTGTGTTAAAGCTGCTATCAATTTGGGGAAAATTTGTGTCTTGACTAGATCCAGTCTGTGATTAAGGTTTGTTTATTTCTTCTTTGATTCTTCCATCAATATTTTCTGTTTTTTTTTTTTTAATCACATTATTACCATGCATATTTTGTTAGATCTACTTGTATTTCTAGTGCTATTCTAAAACAAATACTTTGTTAATTTATGGAAGCAAGACTGATTTTTGTGTATATTGATTTATATCTTTTCTACCCTGCCTGCAAACTGTTTTATAGATTTTTTGACATTTTCTTTTCTATGTGGTGGAGGTAAGGTGAGACTCTTAAGCAGCGCTTAGGAGTCTAAGGGTCACTTTTGGGTATTCTTAGCCATGTTTTAGTGCTAGCCATCTGAGCCACCTCTATAGTACTCGGTTGCTTCTAGGACTATATCTGGTGGTGCAAGGAGGACGCATGGTGACAGGATTGAACCAGGGTTCAGCATATGCCTTGTACTCTCCTCAAACCTGATACTGCTCCTTAGCATTGATCCTTAAGTTCTGCCATTTTTACACAGATGTCTCAAAGAATATATTATCCCTCCTTTTTCTACCTTTGGAGCTGTTTGTATTTTATCCTTTGACTTTGAATTTTAGGTTTTCTCTTATTAACTTAATGTGTTTTACAGATATGGGTTGACCGTTGTCTAAATGCTGATTGTAGAACTAGTTCTTAAAAATTAGAACTATAGGGTACCAGAAATAGTAAAGGAGATAAGGTACTTACTTTGCCTACCACAGACCTCAGTTCATTCTCTGGTTCTGCATAAATGGTCTCCTTAGTAACTTCAGGGGTCACAGCATAGAGCCAGGAATAGCTCCTGAGCACTACTGCATGCGACTCCCTCCAATTGGAGCTATATTTCTAAGTATATAGAAATGACAGTGAGGAGAACCAAAGTCTTGGATAAATGATAACCTAGAGAGACTAATTCTTTTAAGGAAAATTGAATTGCAAACTAGAAGAGAAGTACAAAGATGATTTAATGCCGGAGAGAAATAACACATGAACATAATGATATGACTGACCTGATAGTGAGACAAGGAGATATTAATGTCTTTGTTCATTAGGAGACATGTGCATATTCAGAAAAAGAGAATTTTCATTTTATTTTTATCAGTAGTTTGGAAAGCATCTTATACTTGAAGTCTTGGGAGGAACTGTATGCCATCTTTTTGCATTGCTGTTGTTTTTGTGGCATTTTCTAGGTTGTTTTTTTTTTATTTATGATTCAGTAGACAGTTTGCTATAACTAGACAAAAGAGGCTCCCCAAGGACAAAATTTTACACAAATATAGTACATTTATATGGCACATTGTCTCACTGACATTTTGCTATCAGCCTCTTGGAAACCTCTCTTGCTGCAGAGACACCATTGGGATGAATATCTTATAGACTAGCAAATGAAAGGTTATGAGAAAATGGTAGATCAGAACTGGAATCAGCAACCACAGATAAAAGAAGTCATGGTTGGGGCCAGAGCTATAGAACAATGAGTAGTGCACTTGCCTTGAACCTGGTGACCTGGTTTTGATCCCTGACATCCCATACGGTCCCTAAGCACCACCGAGATTGATTCCTGAATGCTGAGACAGGAGAACACTTCTAGTTGTGACCCCAAAACAAAAACAAAAAAAGTCATGGCATTGTCTAAATGGTGTAGCAATAGGTGGCTTTTCAGATAATCAGAATTTCTTTTGAAATTATTTATTATTTTAATTTTATTTTATTTTATTTAGGAGGTCTTTTCTAAGTGCTGGGAGTGTGGCGCTGCATCTTGTTTTCTCATACTCAGTCCCATGTGTATGAGAAAGGGAATGGTTGAGTGGCCTAGGTGACAGTGGTAGACTGAATAGCAGGAGAGAGGATGGAATGGGAGGGAGATTTAGGGGATTTAAAAAACCAGCACAATAATTTGTTCTGACCCTTTTGAATTCCAACTCTGAAGTTCCTCATAAGATTCCTGTTTACTGCTCTGTGTGTGTGTGTGTGTGTGTGTGTGTGTGTGTGTGTGTGTCCACAAGAACCCTCTACCTTAATCTCTGCCTTAGTGCTTTCTGCCCACTCCTGAGATCTTCATCTCCCTCCCTTCTGACTATAGGGAATTACCCTCTGCTCTCTGAAGTGCAGAGCCCTTTATCAGTGTCTGACTTTTCACATTTATCTCTTTTTTTCTGTTCTATCTCTCCAGATAAATTATTTAGTGAATTCTGATAAGACCAGAGTCATTTGTCTCTGTATCCCCTCTGCCTTGTGTGCTTTTTTCCCCCCCAGGATTCCTGCAGTGTTGAATGGTCTGTCTCTAAGAATAGTCATGCTGGTTGGTCTAATGGTCTTGTCTTCTTGCTTGGAAGATCTTGTGGCTTAGAAATACCTCAATCTGGCCCGGAGAGATAGCACAGCGGCATTTGCCTTGCAAGCAGCCGATCCAGGACCAAAGGTGATTGGTTCGAATCCCGGTGTCCCATATGGTCCCCCGCGCCTGCCAGGAGCTATTTCTGAGCAGACAGCCAGAAGTGACCCCTGAGCACTGCCGGGTGTGACCAAAAAAAAAAAAAAACAAACAAACAAAAAAAAATACCTCAATCTGATGGGTGTGGGAAGGATGAATTTCTGTTTCTTTAGCAAAAAATGTGTGAGTCCCTTTAAGGGGTAGTTTTGGGGTGTACAGGAGGAGTTGGAGAAGCTCAGGGATGCATAAAACTTAAGGGTTAGAAGTGATAAGTGATGAGCAGAATACACATTCTGTTCTGTTACTAAAAAATGAATAGGAACTTAGTTCAGATTTTATTTCTCTGATTTGCAATATTGAATAGACCCTTTTACATGTTTGTACTTATGTGTTATTTCTGAGCCACACTGGACAATGTTCAGGAGTTACTCCTGGCCATCTACACTGAGGAATCAATCCTGGAAGTGCTCAGGGGACCAAATGGGATGCCTGGGATTGAACCCTAGTTGGGTACAGGCAAAGCAAGCACCATACCAGCAGTACTCTCTCTCTCCAGCTCCTCCATAAAAAGTTTTCTTGGTTTCCAACTAATCTCAATCTTTTACCCTAACCTCTCCAATAAGAACAAAGTCACCTGGAACTCTTATTTTGCTGACTAAGCTTCTTTAAGATAATAGTATTCCTGCTTCAGTATAGATTTCTTATTTATCTGTTGCCTTGTCAAATTGTAGCAGCTAGAGTTAGAGGTTTCTGAGGGCTTGTTTGCTTTGTTTGTCCTTATTCCATCATTTATTGCAGGGATCAACTTAGATGGGACTACAGGTTTAGGGCTAAAAGCTTCCATAAATGAAGCTTCTTTGGGACCCAGCCACATAATTTCAGCACTGCCTAAGGCAGCTTTCAGAGGAGCAATGGTAGAATTGAATAGCTGTTACAAATTCCCTATGGCACTTGATCCTAAAATAGCCTCTGTCTGACACTTTTCAGAAAAGGCATAGTGATCCCTGCTATCTGTCTTGTGTTGTCACCCCTATTCTTGCATTTCTACCCCACACATTAATGCTCTCTTTCTCTTGCTTGGTTCTTCTGCCATGGCATAGATTTAGTCATTTAATGTAAACTATATTGGCTAGAAGAATGAGCTGTATCCTTCTTAACAGCTTCTTCATGTACATATAAGTCCCTCATCTTTTTTGAGGAGTCTATGATGGAGGGAGAGACTGTGTGAAGAGCTGTAGTTGTAGGTGGGACTTCCAGCAAGCTCAACATACTGCATGCTAAATCTCCTCCAATTTACACATAATATATGTTAATATTCTCATTTTATTGAGAAAAATGGGACTCAGAGCAATTTAGCAAGTTGTCCTAGATCTCCAAACTGCTAGTGTCAACAAAGCATGGATATGAATCAAAGTCTGCTTGACTCTGGAGAATTGTCTATATACCTTCCCTTTCAACCTCAAAAACCTTTTGGTTTTGCCAAAAATTATGCAGAAATATAGCTTCATTTGTGCCACTTCTGGTTTAGAAACTCAATAGTCTTTTATTCACAAGCAAAAACAGAAGTTCAGAGAAGCATACCAAACCTGGCTTTATATGGCTTCAGGTTTTCTTTTCTTTTTTGAAGGAGGCTTGTTGGGTTAACCCCAAGCAGTGCTTAGGGGATCTGGGTGTCTCTACAGTAATACTTGACCAGAAGACTGATGATTCAGTGCTGAACCCTATGATGTGACACAGCTTTGGCCTAGCAGTGCAGGGTCTCCAGAGTTATATAAATAGTGCTGGCATGGAGCACATGTTGCCAATGTGAGTCTTGGATTTATGTGTCCTGGCTCTATGAGCTATCTCCCTAGCTCAATGTTTCTTAGTGCATTATTATTGTTCTGTTTTCCCAACAATTAGGCATTTCAGTGGGTCCCAATAAATGGTTCCTCACATTCCATCTCCAGGCTATTTTTTTTTTCTTTTCAGAATGTCTTTCTCAACTTGCAGTCTATTTCAATAGCGATTTCCTCAGTGGGTTCTCCGATTACCAAGCTAATGTGAATTTTCTCCCTTTTGAGTCTCCTTATTACTTTGTTGAAACTTTTCTTCTGGAGTTTTGCTCTGTACATGTATCAGAGTGACCTGAAAACTTATTTACTGTCTGTTGTTTGCATGACTGGTGTAACAAAGCAAGCTCTTTTCTCTGCTTAAGTAATACTAAAGATGCCTAGAAAATGCTGAATAAGTTTTCACTGAATTCAGCAGAATGCGAGTATATTGTCAACCATGAAATGTAATAGGCTTCTTAGTCCCACAATCCATAAATACAAAGTGGATTAATGGCACTGAGTACTTGAAAACATGTTTTTGCTAACATTTATTTTAAATGAAAATGTTATTTTGCTTAGCTAAAGACCCAAAACAAGCCTATGCAGTGTGATGGGACACAAATAATAGAGGGGCAGCACTACAGGCATTGGCCACTAACTCAGCTCTTTAGGCCACTCACTCAGTTCCATGGCATTGATTGTCTCTTGGTCTTCTGGGTTTCACTTTGCTCATTATAAAGTGGGTGTGGTTAAAAATCCTTAGGCTGATCTGTCATATCAGGATGGCTTTGAGCCCCCAAGAACATTTGGCAATATTAGGAGACATTTTTGGTAGTTACTATTTAGGAGTGTTGCTAAGCTCTCTCCTTCAGATTTCATGGTCCTAATATCAAAAGTGTGACAGTTAAGTAGCCCAAGAGTAGGAAGTGGAGAGATAGCTACACATGTTTCACACACAGAAAGCTCAAATTTGATTCCTGGCACCATTTAGCCCTTTGAACTCTGCCAGGATCGTTACCAAATATAGCCCCAAAGTATATACCCATACAATAGTGTTAGCCTAGGGATCAATATTGTATTTTAATTAATCTGATATTTTAGTTCTAATTAACTTAGTAAGAGAATTTTCTCAGGTGGTTTTTTTTTTTGAGATGCAAGATTTTTTTCATTCTGCGATGCAAGATTTTTTTCATTCTTAGTGTTTAAATAAAGAGGGATAATTTAAGGAGTCTTAAAATGTGCATGATATTAAATCATATTCAAGTCATATTGGGTCAGAAAATTTCCAGGCTTCTATCTCATTATTAGAATATTTGAAAGAATTTTCAGGGATCAAGCTCAAAGAAATGGAAACCATTTCTATGAGGAATGAAGGTAGGGTTTTAATAACTAGAAGAATTAAAAGCAATATTTTTAAATTTTAGTCCATTAAAAAGCCACATATGCAGGCTTATTTTGAGAAAATTTCTGGTCCTTGATGGTGGTTGAATATTGGTGGTTTGAAACAGAAATATTTGGCACATCTTGGGACTAAACCTGTATCCATTAATAGTCCTTGACAACTTGAAGACTTGATTTTTGTTAAAAAAAAAAAAAAACCCATAGCTACAAAAAAATAGAGCTAGTGTAGTGCCAGCATGCCTGGTCAAGTATACCCGGCAGACCATGCAGCAGCCACATTAGAAGAGGCGAGTCATCCTTCCAGTTTGCATTGCTAACTAGCAGTAGACACTAAGGTTATTTTTTGCCGTGTTTGTATTTGGACAATCGTTGCTTCTTTTCTTCTTTCACCCTTCTTTCTATAAGTGAGTTTTGGAATATGACCAGGAATAAGAAGTGGGAATATAATTTAATCTATAGACAACCACAGATTTGGAATGAATTCAGAACCATATGCACTCTATGAATTTAGTATAGAATTGGCATGCTCTCACTGACTGGTAAAAATAAATCAAGTATTTACTAGTTGAAAGCTTTGGATTTTTTTGTCATTCATACTAATCTCTGCTGCAGTGACATTAACTTATAATGATGGAAAGAACTCAGACGATACAATTCACTCACATTACTCCAACGATTTTGTCTTTTTTTCATCTACCACTTAGGATGGCATCTAGCTATAGGTGAGAAAAGGCTTGGCTAGGGTGCCTTAGCCAAAAGAAGGGTTATTTTTTCCTCTGAATCCATAGAAAGGCTGGATTCCCATAACACTTTCAGGTTCCCAGGCCATCTGATTTTTTTTTTTACTTCTTTATCTGTAATAGCTTGAGAAGTTCATTTTTAGGATCAAAGGATAATTATTTCACATCAGGCATAACTTCCTTAGTACCTGGCAAAAAGATATCAGGTCTTAACATATCAATCTCTCATCTCATTGGCTGATTCAGGGATTACACAACTTCCTCTAGTCCCAAAGGCAAATGGGAATCATGAAGTCCTAACTGTGGCATATAGTTGTTCTATCTGTGGTGCTCATAGAGAGAGGAAGTGATGGAAATGGTACTAGAATTTTGTGTGGGTGCAGTGAGACTTCTATATTATATACACAGAGAGGTAAGAAGCTGTTCTCCCAAAATGTATTAATACCCTAAGCCAATGATAAATCCATAAAATTCAATAAATTTAATAAAAAATACAAGAAGGTACTTTGTGGGGAGGCAATAGACATATATATACATTGTTTTTGTTCTGCCTGTCATTCAGCAGACCCACCAAGAGTGGTACACTCATTCCTTTGTTGGATTATTTTAAATAGATCGGAAAGAATTAAACTTCCCAAGTTTTCCTACTTGTTTTTTTCCTGCTTATTGGCTAAGTTGAAAGTGATTGTAGCCAGAAATGTTAACACCATTGGTGTGTGGGACAATCCTTGTGCTCTTGATCTGCCTAATCAGTGATAAAATAAATCTATCTACAGGAATCTGAATGTGGCTTTCTTCAGAAAAGTTTAACAGAGGACTTTTTACATAAGCTTCTTTCAAATTAAATTAATTTATTTTAAATTTTTGGAAAGTTTCATGATTTAAAATATCATTGATATTTGTATTTTAGATATATTATGTTCTAGCTCCAATTCCACCACAATTTTTTGTTGTTGTTATTTGGGCCACACCTGGTGGTGCTCAGGGGTTACTCCTGGTTCTGCGCTCAGAAATTGCTCCTGGCTTGGAGGACCATATGAGATGCTGGGGATCGAACCCTGGTAGATCCTGGGTCAACCATGTGCAAGGCAAATGCCCTACCACTGTGCTACCACTCTGGCCCCCACAATTTTTTAATTAGAGTCTTGTTCTACTTTTTGCAATGGCCAAATGTATATTTAAATGTCCTTAGTATGTGAAAAGAGATGCCCCAACTTTCTTGGTTCTCCATGTTTTCTGTCTGTGGCAGTTCTGTGGAAAATGGTAAGTAGAATTCTTTAAAGTACTACATACTCCATCTGTGAGGTGTGTGCAGATTGTCCACTCACAGGTGCACACTTCAATGTTTGCTGAGTACCAAAGGTTTATAAGTGTCTTAGTAAGAAGCCCACAAACTGTTTATCATTTTTGATTCTTCTCAGTTTCCTATGAAATAAGAACCCAGATGCCCATTTTGATTTATCTTGCTCTCTCACATGATTGACAAAACCTTCTTTGGATTCTTCCTCTCCCCCACCTCCTATTTTTTTCTTTTCGTCAGTAGGTCCTTATGCTTAGAAGAGGGTGACTTGCTTTTTAATCATTTTAGAATTTTATTTGTATTTGGATGCTAATTTTCTTTTGTAAACGAGTTTTTCTTTTTCTCCACTGTTTGACACTTAGCTGAGTGAGACTGTCACAATGTTTTACTTCTCTCATTATCAGTCTGTTTTAGCTCAGCATAGTGTGTATCTTTTTTTGAGTGTTTTTTGTTGTTGTTTTTGTTTTAATCTGCTGAGCCACAAAATCACCACCACCATTCCTCCTCACCCCTCACACATCTCTCATGCAGAGCACAGATATAAGGTAAAAATTAATTTCAGAAATCATTCTAGATGGTTCACTGAGAAGGAGGAGGAGCTGCCTCTTCACAGACTGGAGGCGATGTGTCTGGTGAAAGGGTTGCCATGGTGACCATGGGAAAGCTAGGAAACCTGGGAGGGCAGGCGGGCTGTCAGACCCTTCTAAATGCTTCCCAAATGTCTTATTTCTTGTCATACTCTTGGGATCAGCCACCTTTCACTTTCCAGGAGCACGGGGAAATGCCTATATGGGGAAGGCTTTCCTGGCTTAGCCCTTGTTCTGAATATTTTCACAGACCTTCCTTTCATGTCCCAAAATCAGGTGTTTCCTTTTCTTCATCTCTTATTCACTACACATTAGAGATGAGGGACAAATAAGGGAAGCTTGATTCAGTGAAACACCAGTGATTTGAAAATGCTGAAAATAGAAGGATTATTATTTAATGTATTCTTTGGAGGTCCAGAGCCATAGTAGAGTGAGTAGGGTACCTGCCTTGCATGTGGATGAACAACTGATAGCCCCAGCACCCTTTGGGTACCCTAAATCTCACCAGGAGTGATCTCTATGTGCAGAGGCAGGAATAAGACATGAGCAACACTAGATATATCCTAAGCACAAGCAAATAAAAATACACTAGAGTGCATATAGGGGATGGTTTGGGAGCATTAGTTGCTACTTTGAAATAGGTTGCTTGTATGGTAGGGCTATGTGGATTGAAGGATGAAACTTTCATTTATCAAGGACTTGCTCTGTCCTGGAAATTTATTGTGCATGATCTCATCGATCCAACTATTCATGCCCAAAAGGTAGGCTTATTATTTCCATTTTGCAGAGGAGAAAAGTGAGCATCAGGAAGGTTAGGTAATTTACCTAAGATTATACAGTCATTAGATAATAACAGTTAAACCCAGAAAGCTACTCAGTGACATATCAATGTCAGTGAACATTGACACATGGTAGGCATGAAAAATCTATATATTATGAATACATTCAATTGCTACTGAGTAAGTTCTCAAGGGACACTTGGGGTACAGATAGTGATGTGTCTAATTCAGTGTATCCTCTAGCTAGGAAAGAAGATCCTAAGTGCTTATGATGTGATTGTTCCAATTGCTTTATCCTAAAGGCCAGCTCAACATGATCTGTTTGTCAGACGCTTTCTTTTTCTTTTAGATGTATAAAGATTTTTATTCCAATCCTTTGCTTACCAATACTTAAGTAGTATTTATGATATAAATGTTTTAAAACAGCATTCCTTTTCTTAAGAAAAAATGCACACTTTTTGGGGGAGTCATATCTTTGGTGTCCAGTGAGCTTCATGCAAAGCAAGTGCCTTGTCTGCTGTCATACCTTTTCTTTTGCAAATTTCAAATTTCAGTCTCCTTGGAATTCCAAAGTATGAATTGGTGGTATGCTCTTTATTAATGAGGATGTGCTCCTTTGTGAAATCCATGTGAACAACTAATTAATGAATGAGTCAAATTTTATTGGAGTAAATTGCACAATATCAAAGTTTTAGAAGTGTCAGTGTGCAAAAAATAACTGTTGGTCAGGGATTGGTGAGAGACCAGTATCGTAAGAATTATAATGAAGTTTGAGTGGAAGGTAATAAAAGAAAGTAAATGGTTGCAGACTAATCAATGAAAGAAGACAGAAAGACCAAAAAATGCCTTCAGTTTGAGCACTTCAGTTTGAGTACTTCCCTATTAAAAAGAAGATGTAAGGAATGTGGGCTCTGAGATAAAGTCTCATGTGTGATCTTGAGTGTGTTTGTTATTTTTATCCTTTCATTGCCTAGGTTTTCTCATCTCATATAAGTAGTGATGATAAAATGTGTTACATCTAGGGCTGGAGAGATAGTACAGAGTCTAAGGAGTTTGCCTTGTATGCAACTGATCCTAGTTTGATCCTTACCACTGTATTTGTTTCCCTGAGCAATGCCAGGAATGACCCATGAGCACAGAGCCAAGAATAAGACCTGAGCACTGCTGTGTGTGGCCTCAGATTCTACCCATCCTCAAATAAGATTTATAGAGTTATTTTTGTGAAGATCAATGATATAATACAAGCAAAACAGCTAGATAAGGCCTCTTATACTAAGAACCATTAGTACTCAATGAAAAGTTAGCTTTATAGAAATTAAGGTCATTTTATCACATTTTGCAATTAACTGATAACAGTTCACTGCAGGCATCTGCTGTGAGTTTATATTCATATACTTATCTCTGTTTCATTCCTTCTGATGGTTGTTAATATTCTGTTCCATTGTGTCTATTTAACACAAAATTTATTCTTGATAAGTGTGTTTAGGGTGCCTAAGACCAACTTCAGACTTAATAATTTCCTAAAAGGGAACCACAGTATTTGAAAAACTGCTATACTGTGGTTATGGTGCATTATAGTTTAAGGATACAGTTTGAAATCTGTACGGGGAAAGGCACATGGCATGAAGTCAAGAGAAAGCAGGTGCAAGCTTCCTGATGGTTTCTGTCACCTGTCACCTGGAGTGGCTTACTTTCCCCCACAGTGGTGTGTTAGAGTAGCTGAAGTGCTGCTGAGATGGGGAGCTCACTGAATCTTAGTCCAGTGCTTGCTTGGGAGCCATTGTTTAGATGTTGAGTGTCTCTGTAACCATCTTCAGATAGTCACATTCCCACTGTCAGAGCAAAACCAGCTCACAGCCACAGATAATGTTGTTGGAATTAACTATGGTTAAGCTGGTACTGCATGGCTCAAGACCTTGGATTTACAAAGACTCTCTTATCAAGGAGAATATTCTAAGAGCTCAGAGCTCATTTTCCCAGTACCAGCCCAGAGCCAGTCCTGAAGAAATGTCTTCTTGAGAATGTGCAGCATTTGGTCCAATCTACTGAGCTAATACCATTCAGTCCAGATAGACACTTAGTAATTTTCTAGTGTTTTTCCAGCATATAAATAGTTCTTCAGGAAGTAGTTGTACATATATTATTTGATGAATTTATATGAGGTTTTGATAGTCAATTCATAAACTTTCATCAAGCCTATAGGATTTATCTCTAAGCATGTTTGTAGGTGGTTTCTAGGATGGTCACTATATATTCCCACCATAAAAGTCACTGTTACATTTTCCCCACATCCTCTCCAATGTGCTTTTTGATGAAACTTGGTAATCTTTTCTAATGTGATAGTGACATCATGCTAATTTATAATTACTACACTTTAAAAGATATTTGCATTTTCCAGTTCTAGTTTTTTATTGTCGTTAACAATAAAAATTTCAAATTTGAAGATCAGAAGAATTTGGTAAACAATAGTTATTTAGAGTAGTTTGTTAAAATTTCTTAGAAAAAATAAATTTATAGTTCATGCCATGTATGCTAGCATAAAGTTTAGATTAATGACTATTTTTAAATGAAAACATGGTGAGATACAGAGTTAAAAAGTCATTGATAGTTGATCATACAATATTCAAACACCCAACCCTTCACCAATGTTCATTTGACTAGCTGCTTTTTTTTGTTATTATTTTTGTGCCACACCTGGAAATGCTCAGAGGTTACTCCTGGTTCTGCTCTCATAGTACAGCTTGTAGGATGCTTGTCTTTCATGAGACCATTCTGAATCCTTTGTCCTGCACGAGACCATCCTGTACCCTGTATGGCCTCCCTAGCACCTCCAGACATAATTATTGAATAATTACTCTTATGTTAAGAACCATGTAGTAAATGTTTTCCTCCTTAGGCCACATATGTTTGTTACATATTCCTCTGCTTTCCCCTACCCAACAACTTACAGGCCTTAAAAAACAAGTACCAGGTGATAGTTCACTAAAATTAAAATTAAATATTTTAATGAAAATATTTTAATGAAAAAGATATGTTGTCTTGCTCTTACATACTTTTTAATCTTAAAAAAGATTTTATTTAAATTTTTTATAATGTTCATATACTAAGAAAACTCAAGTATATAAATTTTCTACTCACAGTTCAGTATTCTGTACCATTTTTAGGTTTATTAAGAATACAGAAAGTTCATGTAACAGAAAATATAAACCCAAGAAAACTTATATATTTAAAAATAGATTTTTATCAAGATTAAAATATTTAGCCCAAAATCTATATAAATATATTGTAAGAAAGTAAAGGATTAGACATTTGTAGATGACAGGTTGAGCAGGTAAAGTGATATGCATGATCCCCTATCAGTAGTAGCATGATTGTCAACCAATGTGCCTAAAGGAATAAAAGAAAAGAAAACTGTCTTACAGAAAGGCAGGCTGGGGTATGGGAGGGTATGGATCATTGGTGGAGGGAAGAGAGTGCTGATGAAGGGATTTATGCTTGAACATTATGTCCCTGGAATTCCATTATTAATAATATTGAAACATTGTAATTCATGGTGATTCAGGAGGGAAAGAGAGAGGGAGAGTAAGAGAGAGAGAGAAAAAAAGGAAGGAGGGAGAGAAGGAGGGGGCAGAGCAATCAGTACTATCTGGATTCAATTTCTGGCACCCTATATTGTCTCACAGAAACCATCATCAGTGGTTTCTGAGTCTAGAGTCAGGTATAAGCCCTGAGTACCACCGGGAGTGGCCCCAAAACAAGATCAAACAAAAAGAGAGATGGCTGTGGCTAAAATTTTAAAAATTTTAACAATCTTTTTTAAAAATAATATTTTATTTAAGCACCGTGGTTACAAAACTGTTAATAATTGAGTTTCTGTCATAGAACATACACCACCCTGTGCACTTTTCCTACCAACAATGCCCCAGTTTCCCTCCCCCTTGCCTCTGAGACAGGCACTGGACTATTTCTTTCTCTCTCTCTCTCTCTCTCTCTCTCTCTCTCTCTCTCTCTCTCTCTCTCTCTCTCTCTCTCTCTCTCTCTCTTTTGTTTCTTTTTTTTTTGGGCAGGGGGGCTACACCCAGTGACACTCAGGTTACTCCTGGATATGTGCTAAGAAATTGCTCCTGGCTTGGGGGACCATATGGGACACTGGGGGATTGAACTGCAGTCTGTCTTAGGTTAGCACATGCAAAGCAGATATCTTTTTTTTTTTTTTTTGGTTTTTGGGCCACACCCTGTGACGCTCAGGGGTTACTCCTGGCTATGCGCTCAGAAGTTGCTCCTGGCTTCTTAGGGGACCATATGGGACACCGGGGGATCGAACCGCGGTCCGTCCTAGGCTAGCGCAGGCAAGGCAGGCACCTTACCTCCAGCGCCACCGCCCGGCCCGCAAAGCAGATATCTTACCACTTGTGCCACTGGTCTGGCCCCTCTCTCTTTTTTGACACTATGATTTGCACAATCATTAATGAAGAGAGTACCATGCATAGCATTTTATGCCTTTTCAGTATGCAGTTTTCTTGTTCAAAATGACCTGTTCCAACTATCATTGTCATAATAGACCCTTCTCGACTCTAACTGCCTTTACTTCTCTTTGTGGCAAGCTTCCTACCATAGACTGGTCCTCCTAGCCCTCATCTTATTTTAACAATCTTAAGGAAATTTTAAAAAATGTATAAGAATAAATGTCTTATTGTATTAGGTAAAAGACATGTCCAGAAAAGTTCAAGGGAAGAAATACAGATTTTAGTAAATATAATACATAAAATACTGTGTCATTGGAAATAAAAGAAACACAGGTATGAACTGTAACCCAGTGTTTCTGATCAATTGGCTGAAGATGCTACTGAAACTGGCACTTAATTTTCTGTTTCAAGAGGACAGTTGATGAACGTATCTCAAGAATCTGAATCATGTGTTTAGATCTTCAGATATGAAATTACTGGACTACTTAAAAGATTTATACGTATCATGTCTGTATAACTCAGAATGGACTGCAGTGATAAACTGTCATCGGCTGTTTGCTTATCAAGCATGGAAATTTACTTCTCACGGCTCTGGAGAAGAGAAGTCTAAGATTAGACTCAGTACTGTTAGTTTCTGGTGGGAACCCTCTTTCTGAATGTAGACAGAGATACAATATTGGGCTGGCTTCCCAAAGAATCAAGCTAGATTTCTTCTCTCTTGTATTGAAACTCATAGCCTATTCACAAAGACCCCATTGCCATGGCTATTGACTTCTTATTGCCAGTATGATTACATTATAAGTTAAGGGTTTCATTGTGAATGTTGAGAGAGTACAGACATCAGTTTCTTTTAGTATCTATTCCTGCATTTCTGATAATGGCAAACTTTTAGGCCCATCCTGATACAAACAATAGGAGAATTTAACTTACCTTTAAGATGAAATACTATACATATTAAATACTATATTCTTGAGAAATATTTTTGAATAGGTGTGGCATGGTAAATGATGACCTCCCCTAAATATTCACGTTCTCATATTTTATAGTGATGATGTTGTATGGCAAAAGGGACTTGACTATATAAGTGGTTGTTATGATTATGGAATGTTTACCCAGCATTTCCTGGGTGTACCTGATGGAACTAAAACTCATAAGAAATGGGTATTCAAGTCTAAAAATGCAAGATAATGGCAGAAGCAGAAATCAGTGATGTGGGATAGGGAATATAAGCACTTGTAGAAGCTCAAAATGTTAAGAAAATAGATTTGAGGCCCTTCAGCAGAAATGCAGTTCCAACAACAGCTTGATTTTTGATCAATGATCCTGCTTATGCACATACAATATCTAGAACAATAGAGTAATAAATTCATGTTATTTCAAGCCAACACAGCCATAGTAATTTGATATAACAGTATTAGGATACTAATGCATAGGAGAACAGCTTGCATAGTGTAACTAGTTTGGAAAGGCAGGCTACCATCATGGAAACAAGGGCATAGAATCTCAGTAGATTCTAATACACTATTGACTCTGTCTGTAACAAATGCAGACCTGCCAGAATACAAAAGTCTTATATTGGGTCGCAGCAACATTATAGTTTTTAGGGACTCACATTGCATGTGGCTGACCAGAGTTTAATCCTCAGCACCGCATGTGTTTCCTTGAGCAGTGCCATGACTGATATCCCTGAGCACAGATACAAGAGTAATCCCTGTTGCTTTGAGTATTCCTTTTTTTTTTTTTTTTTTTTAGTCTTGGGCTCCACCTGGAGATGCTCGGGATTACTGCTGGATCTATGCTCAGAAATTATTTCTAACAGTGCTTGGTGGGGGTGGGGGGATATAGGATACTCAGGATCAAGCCAACCCCACCGTTACCCATATGCAAGGCATGCCTTAGTTGCTGTACTATTGATCTGGCTTCCCTTGTCTCCTTTATACAAGTCTAAATATAACCCTAAACTTGAGTTCTTATCACCTAGTTCAAACCAGTTTAATCCTTTTTAGTTGTCATAATATTACTAGATTTTATATCCAATTTCAGCTCAAGTTTGAATCAGTTTGAGAAATGTAAAGTAGCCCTAGACCAGTCCATCACATACTTCCACTGTACTTACCCAAATATCAGCAGAATTTTGTGAATGAAAGCTTTTGTAAATGTTGTTGAATATATCATATGGATAGTTTGATCTACTTAAAATTTATGTATTAGTGAAATGATTAAAATTTTGAAGTCATGGTTATGATTTTAAACTTCTGGAATACATAGGAGATTTTAAAATCCTTGTGGAGCATGCGATCACTTAGGAAAGCAAGGTTTATAATGAAAATGGGTCTGGAATACTTAGTTGTGTACATTAAGATTATTGAATAATTGGGCCCGGAGAGATAGCACAGCAGTGTTTGCCTTGCAAGCAGCTGATCCAGGACCAAAGGTGGTTGGTTCGAATCCTGGTGTCCCATATGGTCCCCCGTGCCTGCCAGGAGCTATTTCTGAGCAGACAGCAAGGAGTAACCCCTGAGCAATGTCGGTGTGGCCCAAAAGAAAAAAAAAAAAAAAGAAAAAGATTATTGAATAAGATGATTTCACCATCCAGCTGGATGTGGTGTGATGATCTGATATAACACCTGATAACATCCGATATAACCTGACATAACAAACAATGATATAACACCATTGTTGGAGTTATTTTTCGGGGGTGCATACCTGGCAGTGCTTGGGTGATACCCCTGTGTGATACTTGATAGATCTAGTGTTTAGGGGATTATGAAATGCCAGGAATCAAAGCAGAGGTCGCACATACAAAGCATGTTGTCTAGTACCTTTAGTTAACTCTCAGTGTCTCATCATTTCTATTCAGCATTATACTAGAGGCTTTAATCAGGTCAATTAGGCTAAATAGAAAATAAATAAGTATACACAGTTGTGAAGAGGGGAAGTAAAACTCTTTCTCTTTGTAGTTGTTATTGTACATAGAAAATTATAAGAAATGTACTGGAAAATGCCAGAGGCCGGAGAGCGCACTAGAGGTAAGGCGTCTGCCTTGCAAGTGCTAGACTAGAACGGACTAAAGTTTCGATCCCCCAGTATCCCATATGCTCCCCCCAAGCCAGGAGCAATTTCTGAGTGCATAATCAAGAGTGACCCCTGAGTGTCTAATGGGTGTGGCCAAAAATCAATAAAAAATAAATGTACTGAAAAGTTATTAGAATAAATGAGTTCAGGAACATTGAAGGATATAAAGCAAATAAATATACAGAATAATTACATTTGTATGCAGTAGCAATAAAAACAGTAAAAATAAACTTATGAGAACAATTCTAGAAATGGTATCAAAAAGAACAAACAAAATACTTAGGAATAAATTTATAAAACTTGTTCTTTCAAACTATAAAACTATTATTGAAATAATGCTAAAATACCTAAGTAGAAGTGCATTTTATATTCACTGATAGAAATTATTAATTTTATTAATAGAGCTTTACTCTCAAATCTGATTTATAGATTTAGTGCAATAACAATTAAATTTCAGCTTTCTATTTTCGAAAACTAATTGGCTTATCCTGAAATCCATGCAATTGCAAGGGTTTCAGAATTAACAAAACAATCTTGAAAGGGAGAAAGTTGGTGACTAATCTATCTTACTTACCAAACTTAAATCTATCAACTAATGGAACAGAACTGAGACTAAGAAAAAGAGGTAATTTCATTTATAGGCAATTAATTTTGGTGAAAATATCAAAACAATTTAATGGGAGAAAGAACAGTCTACAGCCAATTGTTTTGTATTGACTGGATATTTACTTAAGAAATAGTGGATTGAGACCCTTCTTCACAACACACACCTGCACGCGCGCGCGCGCGCGCGCACACACACACACACACACACACACACACACACACACACACACAAACACACACACACACCAATCAGAGACTTCAATATATGTTCTAAAACTCTTAGGGAAAAAATAGTCAATTTTTGTGGCTTGAGTTAGTTTGATATCTTTATGTAAGTATTACTACAAAGACAAAAATGAGAAAAGAAAAATATATAAACATCCAAAACAAAAATTTTTATGTAAGAAATAATGCCATGAATAAATCTGGGGTTTATAAAATAAAAAAATATATATTTCAAATAATATATATATATATATATTTAGTTTTTGGGTCACACCCAGTGGTGCTCAGGGGTTACTCCTGACTGTCTGCTCAGAAATAGCTCCTGGCAGGCACAGGGGACCACATGGGACATAGGGATTCGAACCAACCACCTTTGGTCCTGGATTGGCTGCTTGCAAGGCAAACACCGCTGTGCCATCTCTTCCAGCCCCAAATAAAATATTTTATAAGTAGTTGTATCCTGAATATAAAAAGAATATATAATGAACTCATATAAAGAACAATTAAGGCAACTCATTTAGAAAGTGGGCAGACTGAATAAATATTTTTCCAAAGATGATATACAAACTACTAATATAAATATGAAAGATGATCAACAACATTATTTGTTAGAGAAATGAAAATTTAAAACTTGGTGAGATATTTAGACCCAGTAGGCCAAGCCATAATTAAGACACAATTCATAATTCAATGTGTGGCTGTGAAGAAACTGGAAATTGTTGGAGGGAATCACAGTTTCTTTGGAAAAAATTGTTAAGCAGAATTATCATGTGCTTAGCATTTAATCTCCTAAGTATAAATCTAAGATAACTAAAAAGTCTAGTCTATTATAGGAATGATCTAGTTGCATATTCATAATAGCTGAAAAGTAGAAGTTTTCAAATGTTCACCATCTGATGAATGAATTCAAAATATATGTTATGTCCACAGTCTGGGAATTCATTTGACTAAAACAATAAATTAAGCTCAGTCTAATGCATGATGAAACAACGCATAATATGAAAACAATGCATAATATACCATTCTGAAATGTCACACAATGGACAGGAGAGAGATCACAATTGTTAAAGCACGTGCTTTGAACACTGCTGACTTAAACTCAGTCCCTGACACCCAAGATGGCCCCCCATGCACCACCAGGAGTGATACCTGAGGATAGAGCCAAGGGTAAATCTTTAGCATAGCCAGGTGTGATCCCTCCAAATGAACAAAAATATGCATTGTATCATCATTTTTATACAGAATTAAACTGGAAAAGGTAAATTTGTAGATTCAGATGGGGCACTTGTGAATGATGGGTAGGAAATTATTATTAATGTGTATAGTTTTTTTTCCAGTGTTATAAAACTAAATCAGATTGTGATGATGGTTTCAAAAATTCTGTCATACTTGAATAATATTTATTTAAAGTCAGTGAATTATGGATTATGAATAATATTTCAATAAGGCTATTAGTAATATCATTTATCTCCGGTGAGGGCAATTGTTTAATGCAAGGCAATGCAACATCTTCTAGAATTTTCCTAAATAGTTTATTTCTTTTACTTTTATTTTTTTGTTTGTTTGTTTGTTTTTGGGCCACACCTGGCAGTGCTCAGGGTTACTCCAGGCTCTGAACTCAGAAACTTCTGGCAGGCAAGGGAAACCGTATGGAATGCCGGGATTCGAACCACCATCTATCCTGGGTCAGTCGCTTGCAAGGCAAACACCCTTTCTCTGTGCTATCTCTCCAGCCCCAATATTTTCTATTTTAATACTATTTAATACTATTTGGGGTTGTTCTCCATTTTAGAGTTTTTTGTTTTTTTTGTGTGACAGATACACCACTAGTTTCAGGCAAACTTCTCATTGTATATGAGCCTATCATTAAGATCACTAACGGAGTATCTTTGTGACACAAGCCTATGGTTTATGTTGGATCACCTCAAGTTCATCTTTGCTCTTATACCAGCTGAGAAACTCAGTTAAGAAGAAGGTGTGTGATGTATGAGGGGTTGACACTTTTTTCCTCTGTCAAACCTTGGTGTGAAGAGTCCACTGTGCCAGGTCTCTGTCATGTTACAAATAGGCATGTTGTATCAATAAAAGTCCAGAATTACTTTTAGGGCAATTATGGAATTTATATGCTTTTTGTCCCATGTGTTTTGATCAGTGCTCTCTACATTGCCTTTCCTTTTTATTGTTTTCAGTATAGCTCTGTCAGATACTTCTGTTTTAAGATTCAGTCATTTGATTTAAATCTTGGGGGCAGGGGGATCATGCCTAGCAATTCCAACTTCTCTTTTTAAGTACAACACAGTTTCTTTATGGCTTCACTGTACTCTAAAGAACTAGCCTTCACTACTACATTAGAAATTTTGTTTGTTTAAATATTTATCTCCTACTGCCAGCCATTCCCTATGGGTAGAGACTATATTTGCCTCCTTAATTTTTTGCATCCCTAGCAATGAGCCCAAGACTCTGTTAGTTTTTTGATAAAAGTTAAATTAATGTGTGGGAACATTGTGAGATACTCTGGATTCTATTAAGTGAAAATCTTAGTTGTTGGCTTCCTTAACAATTGGAGATAAATATGGTACATTAAAAATGTTTTGTCTCTGGGGTTGGAGCTATAGTGCAGTGGGAAGGCATTTGCATTGCATGCAGCTAACCCATATTTGATCCCTGGCATCCCATATGGTCCCTGAACCTGCCAGGAGTAATTTTTGATTGCTACTGGTGTGTACTAAAAGCCTTCCCCTAAAAAAATCTTTATCTCAAATTTTTTTCATTGCTTTAATTTTTCAACAATATTGAATAAAACATGTGCTTTCAATTATTTATACTTTTTTTGTAGCTATATGGAGGACATTCTGTGTACTAGTTATTTAAACACTTGACCTTTCAAAAGACCACTCAGAAGTGGGAATTATAATTGGTAAAGAAGTTCTTTAGATGTAAGGATTTGTCTTAATATAGTCATCAAACTTTAGGACATTTCCACACACTCCATGTTCCTTCTAGTAATTTTCTAAGGCTTTGGTTTTCAATCCTGACTCCTCATTAGATTGCTCAGTGAAGCTAAAATATAGTAAATAATTAAAAAATTCTTCTCTAAAGTATATCACAATTTGTGGTAATGATATCAGGCATAGACCTTTTATAAAACTTCAAAAGTGATTGGTAATCAATCAGGGTTGAGCATAAAACTCTATGTGATAGAGGATCAAAGAGATGGCAGTCAGGTAAAGGCATTTGTCTTGCATATATATATATACCCTAGTTTGAACCCCTAACCCTAGATATGGTACCCTGAGCACTGTTCAGGATCAGTCTCAAGTAGACCCAGGAATAACTCCTCTGCACTATGTCTACAATATAAATAACACCCCCCCAAAAAGCCCTACATAAATTCTTAAAATTATGCTAAATAAACATTTTATTGTCTGTGTATGTAAAGTTCTGAATATAAATACATCATTTGGGCAAATTGGTTGAAGCAGAGAATTCTCAGGCTGTGGTTCCCAAATCAGTGGTAGCAACAGCATCTGGGAATTTATTTGAACTATAGATCCAAGAGCTTCCATACCAGACCTTCTTGGGCCAAAAATATAGGGCTGGGACCCAGCCATCTGTGCAGAGACCTGCAGGTGACTGCTGCTCTCTGAACCGTGAGAGCTACCAGCTGGTAGAAAGCTCTAGTTTTAGATCTGGCCTTTGTAAGCCTACTGCCAGATTTCAACTCCCAAAGCCCACCACAACTCCCTTTGTACCCCTATCAGCATCCCAGGACACAGACTATATAATATCTTGTTGGGTGTTCATTCTGGAAGCATGCCCTCCTTGGGCATCCTGGATCAAAAAGCAGAGATCAGGCTTTGATGCTATTCCTAGGCACCATTTTGGAAAATTATTGTTTTGTTTTCAACGGTATTTTTGTTCCTTCCTCCAACTTTTGTCCAAAGAAGTATCTGTACCCCTGTCCTTTGTAAAAATAAAAAAAAAGATGGCTTTAGGGTTTATTTTTTTCACCCCTTGCCTTTCTGCAGTTTCTTGTTTATCAATACATTTTATATCTCGGATTTTCTCTTTTGTTTTCTCATTTTTCCTTCTATAGAGACATTACCAGCCTCTGGCAGCCTGTAAAACTGTCTCATGCCCCTTTCAGTATCAGTCTATCTTTGGTCTGTTCTCTCTCCTATATTACCATCAAGCCTGACACACATACCCCTTACTAATTACTTCTCCAGCTCTAGGAAAATCATTTTTTTACAACCCTGAAACCCTGAAATTTATTATATTCATAAGCCTTTCCTCCTTTTAATCCTTGACATTGTTGAATTGGTAATGGTATTGAGTGCTGTCAGTCACCCTTTCCTGGTACAAAGTTTGTGCTGTTTCCATGCTACTTTATCTTGTTTTATTTTTTATTTTTATCTTTTACTGGCTTGTCCCTAGAGCTCATTTCTGTCTATTCACCAAACATTGACCTTCTGTACAATACTGGGGCTAAGACCACACAGGAGATACAGCTCTAATCTTCATGTAGTTTCTAGTTCTCTCATCCTATCTCTTTTCTGATGGCAGAAGCCAGCTCTGTAATGCAGGACAGATGATTGAGCAGATCCAGAAGAGACAGGGGAAGTTTGGAATTTGCTTGTGATGAAAACCCGAAAGAACAGAAGGAAAGAACATGAACATTTTCAGGAACAGTTTTTATGATGGAGATAGAATTTATGAGGGCGAGTGATGGGAGTGGGCTTTGTTCCCATATATAATACATGGTATACTACAATTGAAAAATTTTTTTTGTTTTCTTTGTTGTTTGTTTTTGGGCCACACCCATTGATGCTCAGGGGTTACTCCTGGATTGGGGGGACCATATGGGACACCAGGGGATCGAACCATGGTCTGTCCTAGACTAGCGCTTGCAAGGCAGATGCATAACCTTTAGCGCCACCACTTTGGCCCCTGTAATTAGAAATTTATATTTTTATCTTGAGAGCATGAATTTTAAAACTATTTTAAACCACTACTAAAACATTAACAAAAATAATTCTGTACACACACACACACACATACACACACCATTACATTCCATTCTCAAAAATTTCAGATATTTAAAAGGAAAAATAAACGCTAATGTTTCCTCCATTAAACTCATCCTAGTGGTGACTATTACCAATTATTTGTGTCTCCAGATCACCTCCCTCCCATGGGAACATAGTCAACAATCTATTCTGCAGCTTGTTGATGTTACTTAAATAGCCTATTGCTGTCACTTTAACATGTCATTCTTTGAGAATCAGCCTCAATATTTCTAAAACCTATAGCACTCTGTGATTTCATTGACCCATAGTTTGTTTAATCACTTTCTTTTTTGTTTTTATTTAAAACATTTTAATTATATTGCCATGATTTACCAAGTTCTTTATAATTTCAGATATTTTATGTTCGGCAACAATACTACCACCGTTGTGACCTTCCCTCAACCAGTGTCTCCAGTTTTCTATCCACCACCCAAGACTGCTCCTTTAACAGGCACAAAAAAGTTTGTTTTTGTATTAATTGTAACAACACAAAGACAAATAGAATCATAAAAATGATCAATAAAGGTTAATTGTGATCATTGTTATACTTCACAACGCTGTTATTAAAGTCAGAGAATTTACTGGACTAGATGTGTACTAGTCATAGTTAGCCTTCTGTGTTATTGTTTTGGGGCATTGATGCAATATATATAATTATATATATATATATTATATATATAATTGATGCAATATATATAATTATATATATATTATATATATAATAATGCAATATATATAATCCATATAATTTTCTGTTTTCTTACTGGGCTGACAATATTATGATATATGGAAGTATCTCACAGCCATATTTACAACCAAGAGCTCCAGGAGGTATGAACCTGAAATGGCTTAGTGGCTTAGTGAGGTCCAATTGTGGTGCTGGCCCATTTCTATGCTAGTGGAAGATGTTGGCTGTTGCTGGGACCAGCTCTACCTTCAGCCTGTCCCCTATTCCAACAAGGCCCAGAGTTTTCAGCCATGACTGGTTAACCTGGAAAGATTCAGTGGCATCATCTTCATTTTGAGATTATTTGTAGAGCTAGGCTCTTTCTCAGCTGGCAATAGAAGAGGAGTTCTGGGGGCTTTCAGTTAGAGGGGGGAAATTTTTGGTCCTCATTCTGATGCCCTAGAGTTTTGTTTAACCTCTTCCTATTCTTAATGAATATTGCTACTGTCAAATTTGTACTCTTATGAATAATATAGTAGCAAACATTTTAATAATTTTTCTCTTGTTTCAAGTAAACTTTAAAAGGGTAAACATAAATAAGAAATTGTCAAGGCCAGAATTATGTTTGTTTAGAATTCACATCCACCTAAGGTGATTTTATAAAAAAAATTGCTAAACTGATAAGTGAAAATGAAGAATACAATATTTTAATACATATTTATTTATTGCTGAAATTGGGATCATTTTTCTATGTATACTAACAGTGATGACATCTATACCTATGAATTTCATGCATCTATTTTTAGTTTTCTAAAGAAATACTATAAATATAAACCATCAGAAAACAAAAAGATTGGCAGGAATTGAACCTCATAAACAGTATCCACATTAAATGTGAATGAACTGACTCACCACTCAAGAGATACTTGACTGCATATATTAAAAGACAGGATCTGGAATTCTAGTCTGCAAGTTACCAAGGTTTAAATACTGGAATTACATGGTTCTTTGGCATCATTACATGCAATTCTGGCAGCTTCCAAGCGTCACTGGGGTGACTTGGGTATTCCCAGCTTCATAGAGTCTGAACATCTACATCTTCTGGCATTGTATTAATTGACTTTCCAGATAACTGAGAATTGTTGGTGATACCCTCAGACCTCATGAACATTGCTTTGAAGTTTGCCCAACCAAAAAAAGGAGCAGCAGAGTTGCATTTATTGCAATAGCCAAAATATGGAAGTCAAGGACAGGTACAAACTGATCTCTCTCATAATTGGGAAAGAAAGGTACATAGCAAGATAACAACAAAAGACCAAAGAGACACAATGATAGAACTGATCCACACAACTGAGTTGGTAGGTAGTGTAGGATGGATACAGAGGTGTTGAGTGTAATGTTGGAATTATGTGCATGAGAAACCATTGTTAAGGGTGTTGTCATGTCTCAGAATATCATCTAGTCCAGCCTTTCTGGAAAACTATATGGGTATTCCTCAAAAAATTTGATATTGAGCTCCTATATGATCCAGTAACAACATTTTTAGGAATATACCCTAGGAATGCAAATCACAATACAAAAATGCCCTTTATACTCTTATGTTCATTTAGTTCTATTTACAATGGCCATAATCTGGAAACAACCCAGGTGCCCAACAGCAGATGAGTGGCTAGTGAAACTGGTACATTTACACAATGAAATACTATGCAGCTGTTAGAAAAATATGAAGTCATGAAATTCTTTTATACATGGATGGACATGGAGACTATTATACTGAGTGAAATGAGTCAGAGGGAGGGAGAGGGACCAAAATAGTCTCACTCGTCTGTGGTATATAAGAAAAATAAGGGGCAGGTTGCTCATAATATACAGAGATAATAGAGATGAGGGCCCAAAGGACCAACCCATGATATGAAACTTACCACAAAGAGCCATGAGTGCAGTTAGAACATTAACTACACTAACAACTATCATGACAATGATAGCGAGAGGAAGAGAAATGGGATGCCAGTTTGGGGAAGGTTGTGTGTGGGGGAATGGGGAACATTGGTGATGGGAAGGTTTCACAGGTGAAGAGTGGCATACACTCAATGACTGAAACCCAATTATGAATATTTCTGGAACCACAGCATTCAAATAAAGAAAAGAATTTATTTTTAGAAAAAGAATATTGCAAATTGCAGAACCCTAATAACCAATGAATAAATGGCAGGATCAAATTCTTGCTTAAGTTTGAGACTGATATAAGTACTAAAGACAGACAAAATCATTGTGAATTCCTGAAGTAAGATATTTCAGGTTAGTAATAGAGAAAACAGAAGCTGCCATACTCAGCCAGGTGTGTGAAATCCCACTGTCAATAAGTGCACTGACTCACTATCTGGCAAGTGCTTGTGAGAACATCACAGCCTAGGAGAACCCTAACATCAGAATGTGCCTGAATGAAAGAGTATGGCACCTGGTGAGCTTATCTCAAACACCACAATCAAGAATATGGCCTTCGGTGAATGCATGGCAACAAATTGATATGCAATAACTAGAGACTTGCAGTCACTGAGATAATGATAAAAGGAAAGAGAAGATGTGACTACATGTTGAAACATGAACTAGTATAATAAAATGAATTTCTGTCACTTTTAAAAAATAACACTTAGGCATTAAACTTGAAATAATTTAAGAAAGAGTGGTAACTGAAGGAAAGAAGAAATCTACTGAGATCCTTTGAGGGATATTTTTGTATACTGTTTTCTAGTAGAGAAAAAAGGTAGAAATGACATACTGAATATGAGGCTGGTAAAGAGCAGCAGGTATTTATAGAGGATTGTGAATTTGGAGAAGGCCTGAAAGATAATATTAGTGATTTCAAGCATTACTTATAGAATAGCATGTTTTGGAAGCAAGGTAAATTTGTGTTGGAAAATATTTAGTTTAGAATGTCCATATCGCATGTAGTAGTCATAGGTCATCGTTGGCCCCCGTGTGACTGTAAATAATATTTATTAAAAATATTAACCTGCAAAAATATATATAAAATAATTTGAGCTGATTTTTTAATCAGAGGTGATGTCTAGATTAATGGCTACAATTAGCACGTTTTGCAAAGCGAAGCGGGTTTGAAGCAGGACACAGCAATTTTCAGCTCCAGAGACATACAGAGACATAAACACGGGGCTAAGCTTGTTATGACAGTGTTTGCCGAGGTCAAACGCACCCCCCTTTATGAAGCCTCGCGATCCCCCTAGGGGGTGTGCCCCACTATTTGAGAAGCACTGATTTATAGTTACACACATGTGGACTGACTTAAGAGGAATCTGTTCCTACAGTTAAGAAGTCCCATTAATCTTCCATTTGCTTATCTGGAGATTCTGGAAAGCCAGAGGAATAACCGAGTTTGATTCTGAAGGTACAAGAAAACAGATGAACAAGTGGTATAGGACTCAGTCTCCTGAGGGCAGTAGAGTAATTTTAGTCTAGCACTCTGCTAGGGAGGTGATTTATTTTCTGTGTCTTTTTGTTAAATTCTGATCTTCAACAAATTGAATGCAATCTATTTTATCCAGTCAATGATTTAAAGGCCATCACCCTCATAGGCATATCCAGAAATCATGTTAGCTAAATATCTAATCTTCCCACGTTTTAGTCAAGTTTATACAAAAATATTAACCAGCAAGCCCAATAAAAGATTTTTTAAATAGGGATTAAGCTCAATAGCTCAGTGAAGAATGTAGAGTAGGTGAATTCACAAGTGTGCTGGGAGTTGAAGCATTGAGAGCTAATAGGATCCCCAGGGGAAAGATGTAGAAAGACAACAAAAGTCTGCTGAGCTAGAATTCCCAGTCCTAGAAGGGCAAAGGATGAAATGAGTTAGTCAATTAAATAGCAGTGAGCCAAGATGATCAGATTCTTTTAGTTTAAGAAAGCAAGTTTTATAGTAGAAAGGATATAATATTTACAGTTCACCTAGAAGGATAAAGGTTTAGGAGTCAGAGAGATAACACAGCTGTAGGGCATTTGCCTTGCATGCAGCCGATTCAGGACAAAGGTGCTTCAAAGCCTGGCATCCCATATGGTTCCCCATGCCTGCCAGGAGCAATTTCTGAGTACAGAGCCAATAGTAACCTCTGATAGCAGCCGAGTATGACCCCCCAAAACAAACAAACAAAAATAGTTTAAGTGCTCACTTTGGCAGCACATATACTAAAATTGGAATGATACAGAGGATGAAGCCTTCCATATTTTTATATTATATCTTTATTTAATCATCTTGATTACAAATATGATTGTGATTAGGTTTCAGTCATGTAAAGAACACCCCCCTTCATCAGTGCAACATTCCCACCACCAATGTCCCAAATCTCCCTCCTCCACACCCAACCCCCGCCTGTACTCTAGACAGGCTTTCCAGTTCCCTCATTTATTCACATGGTTATGGTAGTTCTCAGTGTAGTTATTTCTATAACTGCACTCACCACTTTTTGTGGTGAGCTTCATGAAGTGAGCTGGAAGTTCCAGCCCTCCTCACTTTTGTCTCTGAGGATTCTTGCAAAAATGACTTTTATTTTTCTTAAAACCCATAGATGAGTGAGACTAGTCTGCATCTATCTCTCTCCTTCCGACTTATTTCACTCAGCATGATAGACTCCATGTACATCCATGTATAGAAAAATTTAATGACTTCATCTCTCCTGATGGCTGCATAATATTTCATTGTGTATATGTACCACAGTGTCTTTAGCCATTCATCTGTTGAAGGGCATCTTGGTTGTTTCCAGAGCCTGGCTATTGTGAATAGTGCTGCAATAAGTATAGGTGTGAGGAAGGGATTTTTGTATTGTATTCTTGTGTTCCTGGAGTATATCCCTAGGAGTGCTATAGCTGGGTCAAATGGGAGCTTAATTTCCAGTTTTTGGAGGAATCTCCATATCACTTTCCATAAAGGTTGGACTAGATGACATTCCCACCAGCAGTGGATAAGAATTCCTTTCTTTCCACATCCCCACTAGCAATGATTGTTCTCATTCTTTGTGATGTGTGCCAATCTCTGTGGTGTGAGATAGAATCTCATCCTTGATTTGATTTGCATCTCCCTGATGATTAGTGATGCGGAGTATTTTTCATGTGCCTTTGGCCATTTGTATTTCTTTTTTTTTTTTTTTATCAAAGTGTGTTTTCATTTCTTCTCCCCATTTCTTGATGGGATTAGATGTTTTTTTTCTTGTAAAGTTCTGTCAGTGCCCTGTATATTTCTTGTATCCTGGGCACTATTTCTTTTGAGTTGCAGAAGCTTCTCAGCTTAATGTATTCCCATCTGTTGATCTCTGCTTCCACTTGTTTGGAAAGTGCAGTTTCCTCCTTGAAGATGCCTTTAGTCTCAATGTCATGGAGTGTTTTACCTACACGTTGTTTTATATACCTTATGGTATCAGGTCTTATATCAAGGTCTTTAATCCATTTGGATTTTACCTTCATACATGATGTTAACTGGGGGTCTATATTCGCTTTTTTGCAAGTGGCTAACCAGTTCTGTGAACACCACTTGTTGAAGAGGTTTGCTCTGCTTCACTTAGGATTTCTTGCTCCTTTGTCAAAAATTAGGTGATTTTATGTCTGGGGAACTTTCTCTGAGTTCTCAAGCCTATTCCACTGATCTGAGGGTCTGTCTTTATTCCAATACCATGATGTTTTGATAACTGTTGCTTTGTAGTACAGTTTTAAAAAGTAATGCCTCTCATATTCCTTTTCTCTAGGAGTACTTTAGCTATTTGAGGGTGTTTATTGTTCCAGATGAACTTCATAAGTGTTTGATCACTTCTTTGAAGAATGTCATGGGTATCTTTAGAGGGACCGCATTAAATCTGTATAATGCTTTGGGGAGTATTGCCATTTTAATGATGTTAATCCTGCCAATCCATGGGCAGGGTATGTGTTTCCAATTCCATGTGCCCTCTCTTATTTCTTGGAGCAGGGCTTTATAGTTTTCTTTGTATAGGTCCTTCACATCTTTGGTCAAGTTGACTCCAAGATATTTGAGTTTGTGTGGCACTAATGTGAATGGGATTGCCTTCTTGACATCCATCTCTTCCCTATCATTATTGGTATATAAAAAGGCCATTGATTTCTGTGTTAATTTGTAGCCTGCCACCTTGCTATATGAATCTATTGTTTCTAGAATATTTTTGGTAGAGTCTTTATTCTAAGTAGAGTATCATGTCATCTGCAAACAGTGAGAACTTGACTTCTTTCTTTCCTATCTGGATTCCCTTGATAACTTCTTATTACCCAATATAACTATGTAATTTACATTGACCTCAATAATAATTATAAACAAATATTTTTGTTTGTTTTTTGGCCACACTTGGTGACACTCAGGGGTGTTACTCCTAGCTATGTGCTCAGAAATCACCCCTGGCTTGAGGGACCATATGGGACACCAAGGGATCAAGCCGCCATCAGTCCTAGGCTAGCACTGGCAAGGCAGACGACTTACCACTCTGTGCCACTGCTCCAACCCCTGAAAAAAATTTAATTAATGTTCTTTGTCTTTGGAAATCAGGAAATCCTGATTCACCCATTATAGGGTAGTTCCAAAAGGTGAATCATCCCACAATGATGGGTATCCACTTAAAGTATCTGCTTTTAAGAAATGCCCATGGAATTCATCAGGAAATCCAAATGCCCTAAGTACTAAAAATTTTAGGGTATCTATCACACAACTATCTCTGACAAATTATGCTTGGATTGATGAGCAGTGTTCCATGCTGTGACATGAGAATCAGAACCTTTCATCTTTTGTCCCATCTTAAAAATGAGATTACTGCAATTGTTGTGGAAAGGAGAACATGGAAAACATGCAGGAGTGGGTAGCCATGCCTGGGGGCCAGGTGACTCACTTTCACACAAATCATATTGATAAAAATTCTGTCTTAGGACCTCAGCCTAATTGCACAAGGAAGACCAAAGTAGGAAATTTATCTGTTGTCTGTCCAACCAGCAGAGGTCTTTCTAAATCCAGTGGCCATGTGTCTAACTTCTTGGTTAACATAT
The DNA here is from genome assembly GCF_024139225.1 of Suncus etruscus. NCBI lineage: Eukaryota > Metazoa > Chordata > Mammalia > Eulipotyphla > Soricidae > Suncus > Suncus etruscus. The sequence goes on from NC_064852.1 coordinate 55,070,306, forward strand.
TAAACTCAACTTGTTAGAATTAGATCTTCACTATCCTATTCTTTCTTGTAAAGCAGAGATTATTTAGTTTCTGGTAATAAACTTAAGAGTTCTACTTTAAGTATAACTAACTGTGGGTCTTGTCTTGGAGATATGTCTCAAATCTCCAAAAACTTTGCTCAAATTATCTCATTTTTCTGGAATTCATTGTCTATAGAAATTTATTTCATTAGCTTCATTTATCATCTATCTACCTACCTATCTATCTATCATCTATATAGCTATCTAATCTACCATTCATCTACCCACCCACCCACCTACCTACATACCTACCCATCTACCTACCTACCTACCTACCTACCTACCTACCTACCTACCCACCTACCTACCTACCTACCTATCATTTGTTTGAGGATTACATCTGATTGTGTTCAGGACTATTTCTGACTCTGCACTCAGGGATCACTTATTTTCCCTACATGAGAGCAGGAAAAGATGGGATGGACCAGACAGACAAGGAATGAATCTGTGCTACATGCTTTGTAGAATTTATGTTGTGAAGATACAAAGGGATTTAGAAATTAGCTACTCAATCTTCTTCTGAATTTGTTACATTTGTGATTTGGATAAAATATACTAAACACAGAAAGCATAATTTCTGTCAGTGGCTGTATCTAGATTTACAGTTCTGCAGCAGTTTGGCCTCCTGGGGAATGGGAAAGCCATTCTCTGTGCTACATATGCCTTTGTTTGAGCCTGCTGTGTATGTGAGAGGGCACTGTGACAGCCAGCATATAAATAGCTAGCTTCCATTTTTATTTTTAGTGTAATGACTTTTTAAAATGGAATTTCTTATTTAATAAGTTATGGGAAGTAATTACCACCTAATAGAAGTTAGAATGCTTCATACCAATTTGAAATTCTCAGTAAAGTTAAAGTTCATATGTTATAGAATAAAGAAAAGATTGATAGAGGAAATTAGATAACCTTATGGTCACCTTTATGTTCAAGATATCCTAATTGGTTTTTCCCTCTATTCCTCTCTTTCTTATTTCTCTCCATTTTCCTTTTTTAGAAATTGGAGTGATGGAAGCTGAAAGTATTTCTGTAGCAGTTTAATAGCATAGGCTTTCATGCTGCTATGGGAAGTTCTACCATCTTCACTGACCCATGATTCATGAGTTTACTTATACCTAGAGATTCCCCATTGTGTCCTCATTTAAGTGTTGTTCACCTCTTTAAACTTCTCATCTGGAAAATGGAACCTGACGACTTCAAGAATTGAGTTGCCTCTTGTATGAAAGGTTTCAGAAAAGCTTCCTAGTGACTGAGTGGCCTTTTTAGAAATTAATCCCCACAAGAAGGTCAGCATCTTCCTGAAATAAACCTACAAAAAAAAAAAAACCTAAGGTCAGAAACATTTTCAGTGTGTTATGAAGCCAGCTTTTAGCCACTTAGAGCTATTAACCTTCCATTTGAGTTGTCCTGATCCAGACAGGTTAGTTGCAGGAGTAATATCTGAGTCTGTTATTGACTTGGCTTTTCTCCCCTCAGTCCTTGCACCTCCCTATGGTATGGTGTTGCCAACTCAGTTTTGATCCCCTTAAGTCCTCATATCTCCCTATACCAGGAACAATGAAACTTTTTTCTTAGCCATTTCTTAGATCTCCAGGATGTCAATAGCAGCAGCACCAGCCCTTGCCTTTTGAAGAATTAAGTTTTAATGGTATTCAGGACAACTACCAGTTAGACCCTTGTGTTGCTTTGTGCAGTTATTCTAAATACCACATATAAGTGATATCATTCTGTATTTATCCTTCTTTTTGTGGCTTCATTTAGCATAATATCGTCAAGTTCCATCATGTTTCTGCACATTGCATGTATATTGTACCATATCTTCATGATCCACTCATTTGTTGTTGAGTATCTAGGTTGATTACAAATTTTCTTGCTATAAGTTTCTCACCTCTCTTGTTAGGTTGATTTCTAGGTACTTGAAAGTTTTGGACCCTATTTTAAATAGGGGTGGACTCCTTGATCTCTTAGTCCACTGATTCACTATTTGTATAAGAGATGAAACTGGGTTCAATTCCTGGTATCCCATATAGTCACCCGAGCCTGCCAGGAGTGATTTCTGAGTACAAAACCAGTAGTAGTCCCTAAACACTGCAAAGTGTGGCCTCAAAACAAACAAACAAAAGGAATGCAACTGTCTTTGTGTATTGACATTGTAGCCAGCCACTTTGCTGTATTGTACTGAGTGCTGTAATAAATAGCAGTGTGCATACATTCTTTTGGATGAGTGATTTTCTGTCCTGGGGATAGATACCCAAGAGAGGAAATCCTGGCTCATATGGCAGCTCAATTTTGAATTTAATGAGAACCCTCCATACTATTTTTTATAGGGGTTGGGTCAGATGGTATTCCCACCAGCAATGGAGGATAATGCCTTTCTCACCACATCTTTGCCAATAGAGATTGTTCCCAGTATTTTTGATATGTGCCATCCTCACTGGTGTAAGATGATAGCTCATTGTTGTCTTGCTTTGAATTTCCCTAAGGATAAGTTAAGATGAACATTCTTTCATGTGTCTGTTGGCCATCTGTTTTTCCTTCATCTCCTTTCCCCATTTTTTGATGGGGTATTTGAGTTTTGTGGAGTTAACGTTTGTAAGTACTGTGTATATCCTAGAAGTCAACCCTTTATCTGATGTGTTGAGTGCAAAAATTCTCTCCCAATTAGTTAATTGCCTTTTAATTTTAGTTTGTGTTTCTTTTTTCAGTACAGAAATTTTGCAATTTGATGGAGTCCCATTTATTTAAGTTCGATACTATAACTCTTGCCACTGGTACCTCTGATTGAAGACTTCTTTGAGGTCTCAGTCTTGGAGTGTTCTGCCTGTTTTTTCTCAATGAACTTTATAGATTCAATCTAATCTCAAGAACTTTACTACACTTTGAATTAAGTTTTGTGTCAGGTGTAAGATATGGATCAATCTTTAATTTCTTACACATAGTTATTCAATTATTCCAACATCATTTTTGAAGAGACTGTCTTTGTTCCTTTACATATTCTTGATTCCTTTGTCAAAATTAATTGATCATATACTTGGGAATTTGTCATTGGATATTCTATTCTGACACATTGGTCTGAAAACCTGTCTTTGTTAAAATACCATGCTGTTTTGACCACCATGACTTTGTAGTAGAGCTTCAAATTAGATATTGTAATTTCTCCCAGTTTCTTGTTTTTCAGTATTGTTTTGGCTATCCTAGGTCTTTACGGTTCACATGAACCATAAAATCAATTATAATTGATTTTTTAAGTCCATGAAGAAGTTTGTCTAAGTTTGAATATGGATTGCTTTGAATCTATATAGTAGTTAGGTCAAATGGTCATTTTGATTGTATTGATTCTTCCAATTCATAAGCATGGAATGTTCTTCCATTTATTTAAGTCTTCTTCAATTGTTTCCTGAAGTGTTTTGAAGTTTTCTTGCTATAGGTTTCTCACCTCTCTTGTTAGGTTGATTTCTAGGTAATTGATAGTTTTAGACCCTATTTTAAATGGGGGTGGACTCCTTGATCTGTTTTTCTGCTGATTCACAATTTGTTTTTTGTTTTTGTTCTTTTTTTTTTTTACTTTTTTTTATTGTGACTGAAGTTCATTACACAGAATTATTTACAGTACATAGTGACAATGAATGAAGGGCTTTCCCACCACCAATGTTGTCCTCCCTCCACTCCTGTTCCCAGCTTGTCTCCCACATATCCCTCCTTTACCCCCCAGAATCCTAGTGTAACTGGTCTCCACCTTACATCTTGTTATAGGTTGGGTATCTATTCTGTTTGGTGTTCCAGTCTGGTCATTTTTTATTTACACTACATATTCATATGACTGGTCCTGGTATCAGTCTTTTCCCCCCTCATTTTATGAGGCTGAATTATTCAAGTTATGCTATTTCGTTGGAGATAAAAAGGTTAAGGAAAAGAGAAGAAAAAACTTGGTATCAACTACTAAAATAGAAAGAAAAGAAATCACTGAATAATATCCACAAAAGTGAAAAAGAAAGAAAAAAGTGGAAGAAAAAAGAGAAGTGAAATAATATCAAAAAACAAACAAAAAAAAAAATAAAGCAAAACAAAACTAGAAAAAGTGGTTCAGTGGCAGGGCTTAGTGTTACCCCACCATTTTTTTTTTTTTTTTGTATAGGCATACTAAGTATTGGGGAAGAAAGGAAATTCTCGTGGCCTAAGATTCAGGGTTTTTCCACTCTTGAGGCATATTGTCATGGGAACAACCACTGGCTCCATACCTTCTCATTGCCATATCCCAGTTTTTTTTTTTATTTATTTATTTATTTATTTATTTTTTATTTTTTATTTTTGTGGTGTCAGGAACCTTTCCTCTCAGTTGTGGATGAGAAAATAAGGCCAGTGTAGCAAGCAATCTTGGTATTTGCGCAGGTCCTAGGACAAGGCCTGGATAGAGTCTTTAAAGTTGAGGTACTGTTCCAACATTGTTGGTGTGTTCAGTTTTTTGTATCATGTGCTCCATGTTTTTGCTCGTTCCCTAAGCCGAAGTCTAGGAAATTATGGTTCCAAAGGTTCTGCTCAGTCTCTGTTGTCAGAATTGGGCCTCTGCACTAAGATATCTTTATTTTTGTAGGAGACCTGGGCTATAGCCTAGGGTAGGGTTTTCCTTAATGGTCTCAAGGTACGTTCTGCCCAGTCACAGTTATCAAAGTCAGGTTTCTGTAGTTAGCGCTCTTATTTTTCATAGTTCAAAGGACGATACATCTTCTAATTTCCACTTAGTGTTAGGTGATGTTATAGGAACTCCTGGTCTTAGGTCAAGTTGTCATTTCCTCACTGTCCTCGTTGTCATATTAACACTGGCACAAGTATATCTCCCAACGGAGCTTAGTTCCTGGTGTTGTTGCAGAGGATTGTTTCAGTTCTGCATTTGGGATCTGGGATTTGAGAATGAACTGACACTGTCCAATCTCGTGGAGACTGAGTTGTATCCACATGACATATGTCCAGGATATGTGTCTGAGTCCATGATTTCCCCTTATTTACTGTGCCTATACAAAAACATATGGTGTCCTTTTGTATTGCTGGTGCTATTCCAGGTAAGGATGACAGACTACACGTACAGTATCTGTGGTGTGGTCTGAGCTTTTGTCCCAGGCAAGATGTTTTCTTAGATTTTGTACTAAGCAGCACCAAAACTGGTGAGGGTAGAGAAAATGTGTGTGTGTGTGTGTGTGTGTGTGTGTGTGTGTGTGTGTGTGTGTGTGTGTGTGTGTGTGTGTGTAGAATATATAGATGAAATTGAGATATAAAAAAGGAAAGAAAATTGAAAAAAGGAAAAAACAGTATTTGAAGAAAGAAAGTAATGGGGGAGGCTCTCTGTATGTTTAGGAATACATATCTTAAGATACATTATTATAAAGGTATTGCATAGGCAATATAGGCCTCCCAATTAGGTCTTCTGAGATATTCTTGTGGGGAGTGAAAGCCAAGGTACTTTTTTGTATCACAGACTGGTCTAGAGTTTAAGATATGACTTGTGGCATTTCAGAGTCCTGTAGTGTCCTTGAATTGGGGGTTTTGTTGCAGCTGAATCTGGGTATCATGCAACCGTCCACGATTTGATGGGGGTGAGATGGGTCACAAGCTTGAGTCAGGAGGCTTATTGGTTGTGGTTTCTTGCTGAGACACAAGATGAGAATTCGAGAGAGTGTCTTTCATTGAGGAGCTGGATGGTGGTCTGTTGGGAAGGAGGTTGGTCTTGGTGCCTAACGAGTTAAAAACTGAGGGTAAAGAGGGTTAAATAAGGGGGAGATAACAAATCCGGGTTGGGATATGGGGGAGTAGAAAGGTCTCTGGGTGTGGAAAGGCAATATAGAAGAGGGTCTATATATATTGTATAGATGAAATATTTAAGGATAAGGCTCGGCGGTCAGAGAGGAAAACTGTATAGAAAGTAACGTTCACTTAGACACTGACTTCAGAGATCAATTTGAGTGCTATCCTCCATATATAGGATATTCCATTTCCTTTCCTATAAATAGTCAAGAACTATTTGTATAAGTTTCCCTATTCCCTCCCATACGCAAACCTGGCTCCAAAGGGCAGATGATCAGTGAATTTACTATGATTAGTGATTGAACCCAGTAGAAGATTGAAGGAAGACTGGAAAGAAGGCCTCGTTAGTGGTTGGTGGAGGGGATTAGTCCAGACTATTTTGCCTTTACCAGCTCAAGTTTATACCCATCTTTGATGAAATAGCCTGTGAACTGCAGTTAATTTTTCTCTTCTCTGATATCATAGGAACTCAATCTATACCACGTAGCCAGCTATTGGCCAGTTACTTTTTTTTTTTTTTTTTAAGTTTTTGGGTCACATCCGGCAGTGCTCAGGGATTACTCCTGGCTTTATGCTCAGATATCGCTTCTGGCAGGTGGGGGACCATATGGGACTCCAGAATTCAAACCACCGTCTTTCTGCATGCAAGGCAAATGCCCTACCTCCATGCTATCTCTCCGGTCCCAGGCCAGTTACTATTTTCTTTTCCCAAAATCTTCATATCTTACAGTCTCAGTGAAACAGAAGTTTCTGAATCCTGAATTTGCTACTATGTGATTTTGGGGAAAAGCCATCTAGAACATTACATGACTAGATGTTAATTATGACTCTGCATTTCTGATTCTCTCATTTCCAAGGATATAGATAGAAAGTAGATCTGTGATTTTCATATGGTTCCTTTGCTTCCCTCATAGAGGTTACTGGAGTGATGGGTATTAGTAGCTTCAGTTGCAGTAGGGAGTTGCTTTCTGTTTTCTTAAATAAGATATTATCTCCAGGGTGGTTCAATGATTTTTTTTCCTTGATAGGAAGCAGTAGGACAAATAAGTTTGGGAACTTCATGTAGATAAATACTTTATTCAATGACCTTTTTTGTTTTGTTTTGTTTTGTTTTTGTTTTTACACTATACCTGGTGGTTCTCAGGTGTTACTTCTGGCTCTGTGCACAGAAATCATTCCTGACAGGCCCAGGGTGACAATATGGGACTCTGGGTTTTGAACTTAGGTTGGCCACATATATGGCAAACACTTTTCCTGCTATGCTATCACACTGAGTGGTGGGGGACCCATTTGCTACAATTTGCTGCCTTCTCTCTATATTTCTCTCTGTCATTCTATATGTCTCTCTCTTCATCTCTCTTTTTTCTTTATCTCTGGATGGCTATTTTATACATGCACATTTATGGATTATAAAATTTGTAGAATGTAAAGTGACTGTTGTTTCTGAAAGCTAAATTGGATGTAGCAACATATTTAAATGATGGCATTTGCTCAGTGGAAGAAGTCCCTGAATGTCAAACAGTGGAATCAGAGCTTTATTTAGTAGATATTTAGATCTGTGAACATTTGTACATGTGAGATGTTAAGATCCATGGTGGCTGACTAGAGTACAGCTTAGAACACAAGAAAAGGGCTAGAGAGATAGTACAATGAGTAAGGTACCAGCCCTGCTGCAGTTGACCTGGCATCCCATATGGTGCCCTGAACACTACCAGACTAAGGGACAAAAGAGCTGGGTTAGTTGCTGCCTGTGTAATCTTGGGCAAATATTTAATCTTACTGTATTTCTTCTAGGCCTGGAAATGGGAACCTCATTCTTAAGAATCATGGTGTTCAAATAGGTATACCTCTTTACTAATTCTTAGTATAAATGAGAATTATGGCCTTGGAGCCTCAAGAGTGGGAGATAGTCTGAAAGATAATGGGACATTAATCCCAAGTGAAAGATGAAGGAGAACAAGTTTGTTTATCATTAAAACCCAAGTCATATATCCATTGCCATTATTACCTGGACTATCTTTAGCTACCTCAAGGTTCTGGAGAGTTATGGGTGTGTTTGAGGCATCTTTACATCATCTGAATACAAGTAGTATTACATGTGGTAGGCCCTCATTGAGTTGAGTGCATTATTCTTTGCTAAGCGCTTGCCTTTTCCTTCATTTTTTGCTTTCTTTAGTACTATTTCCTTTTGATTAACAAGGCTCCGTATTCTATTTGTATGTAAGGATTCTACCAGATCCCTACTTGCCATGGCTTCTTTTTCTGGACACTTCTCTGGATCCCCAGTAAAGTGGGTGCAGGGTTTGGAGAATGACAGAAATACACTCACCTATTTTTTTGCTGCCTCTGATTCTGGATGTCCTGACCTTATGCATACATGATTGTAATACCTTAGATTATACTCTGTCTTCAGATAGTCTCATACAATCTATTGGAGAGGTCATATAATAGTTAAGTCCAATTTGGGGTCATGAAATAACTTCTATTCCTACTAAACTAAGTTCATGCTCCTTGGTCTGCAGTTTATCATCCTGTATGAACTCTGTGCTTCGGTCTATTTCTGTTTCCTTCACATGTCATGGCAACTCTATTCCAATTTTTTTAAATTTCCACCTGTTACTCTTTAATATCATCTGAAATATAATTTATTTCATGAAACTCTTCTTTGTGTGTGTGGGGGGCATATCTGGCAGTGCATACTCTAGGCTCTGTGCTCATGGATCACTCTTAATTGGTTGACCATAAGTAGTGCTGGGATCAAACCAGACCAGCGTAAAAGACAAGAACCCTACCAACTGTACTATTTCTCTGGCATCAAGAAGCCCTTCCTGATGCTATCATCAGATAATCAACCTAATGACCCTTTGTTTACCTAGAACAGGCAAATTTTACATAGGAATTAGAGCCATATTCTATATCCCACAGGTTCTCTTCTAATTCATCTAGCATACATCTTTTGCAACCAGTAAGCTCGAGAATGTTTGAATGGTAACTCCTCTTTGAAGAAGAGTGGCAGGACTGCCTGATTAGTAACACATGCTGGCATGGTACAGATCCTTGTGCTCTGGGTTGGCATGGTCTTCCCTCAGATCTACCACTATTCTACTTACCTCGAATTTAGGAACTGTGAATTGGCCTTCAAGGTGATTATCATCTTTTTTGTTTGATTTTTACCTCTCTGGCCAGAATGATGTGTGAGATGTGATTGCCTTGGTTTATCATTGGTAGCTACTGCTGCTAATGTACCTAGTACTCACACCTTTTTCATTCTCTCACTCTTTCCTTTTGTGTTCTCGAAAGAATCTTTATTTTCTAAGTTTTATTAATAACTCAATACCTTTTTAAGACTACTAGATCCCCAAGATTCTTTTCTTTCCATAGCTGTTTGTTCTAGGACATAAGGGAAGTGGTCTTAGGCTTCTCAAGATATTATAAGTTGGTTAGAAATCTACCTGATGTTGATGTTAATTCATGCCTAGTTTCTGACTCTGAACTTCTGAGATGCTTCACTTTTTTCTTGGATGTGGTAATTGATAGTGTCTAAATTTACAAAGAAATGACGTGGTTATTTGCTGGTGATAATACAGAAAATATTATGAAGTTGCTTCATTTCAAAAAATAAATTAAATATCAACACTCTGAAGTCATAGGATTTGACGCACTTCCCTTTTCTCTTTTTTCAGTTTAAATACCATTTTTGTCAATGCCTATGAGAACTTCTCTGGAGCTGTCTGGATTATTGACATTTTATGGCTACAGTGAGTCGTTCTAAGCAAGGAAAGCTGTCCAGTCAACCAGAAACCCAGATAAAGCATTTTGGCCTTTTTAAGGAATAATGAGGTGACTTTGGTTAATATCAAAAGAGGGTTTTATCTATTTTATTAATATTTCTCCTTTATTGTGAGGATGGGAAAAGAAAGAGGAAGTCATTGCACTTGGTTGTGGTGCCCACTGAGGGTTGCACATGTGGTTCCTTGTTTGCATACTCTGCTGTAGTACAAGCCGGGGATTGCTGTGGTGTTCACACATTCATATTCACAGGGCATCACAGTCCCAACTGCAGTACTACATGTTATTTCCATGCAGTGCTTGCCTTCCTCCTCTCCCCCGCACTCCACTCCCACCCATTGTTGTAATGCTCCTACACAAAATGCCTGTGGTGCTGTGGAGTGCTGACAGCAGAACTGCAAGGATTGATTACGCTCAGTACATGCAGGCAGGCACCGCTGGGGATTGGACCAGAAAGGCCTGCACTGACAATGCTTGCACTTTTGCTTCTGAGCCATGTCTTTCCCCTTCCTCCATCCTTTTTTCACTAGGAGTTTATAGTACATTGTTTCTTGGGATTCTCATAATTTTTCAGGTCTTGGGGATCAGGAATAGCACCTGCCTTTCAGGCATGAGACAGAAGTTCAGTTCTTTCACCACTTTATATGCTAAGTGTGACTTGGGCAGCACCATCACTCACATTGCCAGCTCCACAACAAATGTGTGGTATTTGGCACACTACCAACAAGTATGTTTAATCCCTGGTCATGAGATCGGCGTGTCATAAAAAGGGAAGAAGAGGACAGCTGGGCCCATTATAAACCTATGTTTTTTCACATCTTTATTTGCTCATGTCTCATGGAAGGTAACTGTAGGAAAGGGAAGGATAAGAAAGTACTTCTGGATATTTTTCTGATAGATAAAATGACAAATGTATGTGATCCTTGACTTCAGATAGCTTTCTATCTTGATCCTGCCTCTTGATTATTTTTTCTACATCTTATAGGAAATGATCCCTGCCACCTCATTTCTTGGGGAACCAGGGACTCAGGCTGGAGAGCAAAGACTTGTTCTTTGCAGGAAGGAAAGTCAGCCTTAAATTTTTACCCACACCTTTTAGGTCTAGCACCTTGCTTTCATAAAAAAGAATTCCAGGAGGAAAAGAATAGTGAAGTAAAATAGCTAGAATATAGGCAGAGGGTGGGGGAGGAAGGTAATGGGGGACATTGGTTGTGGGAATGTTGCAGTGGTAAAGGGGGTGTTCTTTTTATGACTGAAACCCAATTACAAACATGTTTGTAATCATGTTGTTTAAATAAAGATATCATTTGAAAAATTCTGACACCACAGTTTAAAAAGTTGTTCAGGCATTTAATTTACCCAGCCACATTGTTAATTTCATATTATAGATCATTATAGTAGCTTCTGTATGTACATCCACAGATGTTACTGTCCACACTTTGTCTTTTCCCTAGCAAGACTCTTTCTTATTAATCCTGTGGGGTTTCTTTGTCTATTTTTGAAGCTTTGGCTCCAAAAAGGTAATAAAGGACATTATAGTCATGCCCAGTGATGGAGGGAGGGTGGTGTTGGCATGAGGCTACTTTCAAATATTATACAGGTGCATTATGACTTATGCTATCTTCCTGGCCCTATTTGATATACTTGGAATATAATTTGCATGCAGTGTTATGTCTTCTAAAATTAAACAGTAAAACATTTTCCTGGTCCTGGATACTTGCTCTTTAAATAAAAGTTGAGCATCACAGGATGCGACCCCAACTCCTCACCCTGAAAAACAAAATAATAAACCAATCCTGGGAAGGTAGTGTTATTGCTGTTACTGCTGTAGGAAGACTAACTCCAGAAGCAAAGGTGTTTTTAGAGAAAGTGAGTTGTACTGTTTGCTCCTTGCAGGTAAGACCCCCAAAATTCCAAGGCAGTATTTCCTTCCCTCTCAAGGTAGAGACTGCCTCTTTACCCAAAGTTAGTGTTTCATTTTCTTCCTAGGAGCCAGTGTTGCTATCAAATAAATATCAACTGGATGCAAATCATATTTTCTTTCATCTTCTAGAGATTAGCCTTTTAACATGCCTAAGTGACTATGCAAATTACCATAGTTGAGTGGCAGGGTGAACTTGGGTTGGGTTTCTAGTGAATTTGATGAACTCTGACCTGTATTTGTATAATTTACCCTTCACCTCCTCAGCCTTTTCTCCTTTCATTCATTTTTTTCCTCATCATGTTGTACATTTTAGTTTACATTACAGTTTGCTTTCTTTTTGAAAGATTCATCATTTATAAGAAACCTTCTGGAAATGTCCTCAGGTATTTGCATTTCACAAGCTCACTCACCAAGTGCTGGTCAGATGTATGCATGCGCATGCGGGTGAGTGTGTGCAGTCTGAGAAGTTCTGATCCAAGTGTTTCTTGATATTTCTACCTATTTCCAAGGTGATTGAAATACTCTGCAAGCTTAATGACACCTTAGGAAGAACAAAGTCCTCATTTATCTGTGGCCTTGGAGAATCGGGGGCCCAGAGGTAAGAGGAAAATAGTGGGCTAGTTGTCGTTTTGATTCTACTGCTTCTCGGAAAGTTCTACTTTTTGTGGCTGATATGACAGTGTGCATGTGCTGATATGGCCATTGGTAAAGGGTGGGGTTTCAAAGCAGAATAATTTTCAACAATCTCATCAAATACTCTCCTCACCCTCAAGAAGCCTAAATACTATTCCATATTCCTGTGGTTTATTGGGGGATAGAAGAAGCAAGTCAGTATATAGATGATTTAGATTGAGAAAAAAACTATTTATATTTGTTGGGAGCTGCACATATGGGAGTGCTTAGAACTATTCCTTGTGTGCTCAGTGGACCATGTGGTGCAAGGATAAATTCCAGGGAATTTTCATGTAATATATGAGTGTCAGCCCTTTGAACCCTTTCCCTGGCCCTTGTGATGCTGTTAGGACAAAGCAATACTACAGCACGTAGGTCTCTTGCCTTCCCTGTATGTGGCTGACTTCTTACATCCCAAATGGTTCCTGAGCACTGCCAGGATGATCCCTAAGCATATAAGTCCTAAATACAGTCCAGTATAGTCTCAAAATAAAAATATCCCTGTTCTGAAATGAATGTTAATGTTAGTATGACTTTTTCTCACTAAAGTAAAAGAAATATTTCAGATATTTCTGAACAAAACAAGCACAGGTCTATTTGCATGTAGACATTTATGCAGATAGTATGAATATTGTTTCTATGGTTTGTATTTTCTATTTAATGTTTACAAAGTTATTAATGAATAAAATTAATAGTCAACTAGCTGGAGTTCATGCTTTGCACATAGGAATCTAAAGTTCAATCTCTGGAACCACAGAGTCCTCCAAGTACTGAGTTGGGAGCAATCCCCAGCACTTTGGAGTGTGGCCCACTTCCCCTTCTCAAAAAAGTCATTGAGTTTTAAAAAAGATAAATATTTTTTGAAGGGTCACACTCGGCAGCGCTCAGGGCTTACTTCTGGCTCTAAGCTCAGAAATCGCTCCTGGCAGGCTCAGGGTACCATTCAACAAGGCAAACACCTTACCTCCATGCTATCTTTCCAGCTCCGATAAATATTTTTGATAGGGCCTCTAAAGTTGTACTAAGACAGTAGAAAGTCATTCCCTGTGGTTCAGGTAACAAACTCAGTGTGAGGAAGTATGTGCTTGGGTCTTATGGTGTGTAGTGCTGGTGCTGCTTAAAGAACCTTAAGGTGCAAGGGATTGGATAAGGGTCAGATGCATGGAAAACAAAGTAATCTTAACCCTGTATTATCACTCAGGTTCTATAAGTGATTTTCCGTTTTAGTTTTTTAGTTGTGGGGCAGCAGCAAACTGTAGTCAGGGCTTACTTCTGTCTCTGTGATCAGAGATCAGAGATCACTTCAGCAGACCATTTGGTGTGCTGGGATCAAACTTGGGTTGGCCATGTGCAAGGCAAGTATCTTATATATGGTACTGTCTCTCTAGCCCTCAATTATAATTTTATTCTGATTCTTCTCTGATAATTTTACCAAAGGGAACACTGAATTGCATCATTATAGTATGTCCCATCAACCTGCTTAATTGGGCTTGACAATTAGGTTTTGGTTCTTAAACAGTTTTAAAACCCTCCTAATTAAAATCCAGTGCATGGTGTTATTTTTCTTCAGGTCTTTCTCTTCAGTCATGACTCATGGGGTTGGTATGGGATAATTAATTTTCAACACTTAATGAATTCTAACTTTTTTCACCTTCGTTTCTCTGACTATTGGGTTATGCATACCACAGAGAAAAAAATCTTCTCAATGTAAGAAAATTCTTTCATCACTATTTGATCCAATAGGCAAAATTATTCTGCTTAAATGCCAGAGCTTCTCTCATTTAACAGTCCATCTTTTAATACCTACATATTTTTTTATCACCAATTTGTTTTTCTGAGACTACAATTCTTAGTTTAGTATCATTGGACTTTTTTTTTTTGGGGGGGAGCACACCCAGTGACGCTTAGGGGTTATTCCTGGCTATGAACTCAGAAATTGCTCCTGGCTCAGGGGACCAAATGGGACACTGGGGGAGAACCAAGGTCAGTCCTAGATCTGCAGCTAGCAAAGCAAACATCCTACCACTGTCTATCACTCTGGCCCTGAGTTTGGTATCATTTGAGATCTTTCATACTATGTGGTGAAGGGAGAAATAAATATTATTAACCTGTGCCAAGAATTCATTTTGAAAGCAAAAAGTCTATGGTAAAGAAATTAGCAGGAAATACTCCTATAGTAATATTGACTATGTAATTGATGTTTTAGATGTTTCTTTGTTAATTTTCATAACTTAGTAAATGAATGACTTATATTTTTATAAAAAGGCCATAGTTTAAAAAAAAACTCAGTAATTTTCTTTGTCCAGAGGGCTTATAATGTGAGAGAGAGGGTGGGCAAGATCAATGCAGGTGTGTGTCTACCCCAAGGACCCCTGTGTTCACTGACTACCCAACCCCTATGAAGTTCTTGTACTTCCTTAAGTTCCCTTCTAAGGGAGACAACTAGAGAAAAAAGGATTGAATGTGATTCACACGATGGCAACAGGAATATCAGGACTTGAATGAATATAAGATATTATAATGTTAAATAATTTTCAACATTTAAAAATAGAGGAAGACACAAAGGTTTTTTGTTGTTTTTTTGGCTGCATATTTTTATTTGGGCCATATCCAGTTTTACTCAGGGTTTACTCCTGGATCTATGATCAGGGATCACTAATGGTGTTGCTAAAGGACTATATGCAGTGCTGGATCATGTACAAGGCAAGTACCTTACACATTATACTGTCTCCAATCTCCAAATTTATTTTTTTAAAAAATATTGTGGAAAAATATTCTACAGAATCACTGGAATAAGCTATAGCTTCAGAGTCCTAGTGGTACATTTGGAGGTGTTTGAAGGTGTGGTTTTTAAAATCTGTCTTCTTTGTAGTGTGAAAAAATGGAGTTTTGGAGAAAAAAATCTATATTTAGGGCCCAGGGGGCATGGCTCAATGTCAAAAAGCTCCTGCAAAAAGCCTGCAAGTCAGAGGCTTCAAGTTCACTCTCCAAAGAGGCCCTCATGCTTTGCTCTCTGGAATCCTTGACACTGAAACAAAATATGCCCCTTCTTGAGCATAGCAGCTAAACATGTGAGCATTATAACTATATAAATATGTGAACATTATTGCTATTGCTGTATCTGGTCATCACAGAACAAAAGGGAGGGAAGGGGAAATGGAGATATCTATATCCACACTATATATATATTTGATAAACTGGAAAAGTTACTTATGACTCCTGTGTTAGAAGTTGAGAATTCAGAGAGATAGTACTATGGGTGGCATGCAGCTGACACAACTTTGATATCTGAGCCTGTAAAAAGTGATTCCTGATGACATAAATAGAGATCAAATAAATCCTGAGCAGAGCCATGTATGGTCCCCAAACAAAGAAACAAACAGAAATTGAGGATAGTTGTGCCCTTTGGATATAAAGATGTTTCCATGAATGGATTTGAGTAATACTGAGAATGATAGAATCTGGGTAGAAGCTAATGATAGGCAGATGAGACTGCTACAGAGAGTGGAAAAGGTATAATGGGACTTTCCCATTCATCCAGGAGAACTTAAGCCAGTCTGTGACTTGGACACTTTCCAAATGCAATACCTACTGGGAATAATTGAGCCATTCTATTTCCTTTTGTGGTGAGAAAAGAAGTATAAAATTGAGGAATAAAACAGTCTCTTTTGACCTCTTTCCTATAAAAGAGCATGGTCAGGATCTACTTATGTAAGCTCTACAAAAAGCGTTTTGTGGGGCCCAGAGCTTGTTCAGTCATCTAAAGCCTGAGATGGAGGGTTCAAACCCCAGTGCTGCTTTATGTGCTGATGCAACCCTGAGAGCTGCAAGTCTGAGATTCCCCAAGTGGCAGAGGGATAGAGTGCTGCTTTGTATGCATATGTACATATTTACATGGACACACACAAACTCAGAGTCCTTCATAGATTCGCTGATGCATAAGCAGAATAATCACGTCCAGGCTGAGTCAGGCAAGTTGAAAGGGAAGCAGTCATAGCTGCATATTAGTATTACGTGGGATGTGTGCAGTGTTTTTTATATTAAGTATCTCACAAAGGACTGCTGTCATGTTTTGCAGTTCTTGATTCAATTAATCTTTTCCAAATGGCTGTAAGCAATATTGCACACGCAAAACCTAACCATAGTGATTAAAGTGCGTGCAAGTTGAAACTCTAATTGGTTTATGTAATTGTCACCCATCACATGTCTGGTTCTAGAAGACTATTCCACTAGAAGCATGAACATAAACAGGAAGTTTTGTTCCTTTATTAGGTGAGTTCAAGTGATCATACGTATATGGTTTTGGTGAGAATAACCATTTTTGAATAGGCAAATCTAGAACAAAATAGTGTGAACAGAATCTACATGCAAACCTTGCCTTTTCTTAGCAAAATCCTGAAATTCTGACTTGGTAAGCCTGTCGGAATGCTCCATGTCTCATTTGAAAGCTATTCACTTTCTTATTTTTAATTTGTGAAGCTCACAGAACTATTATCAAAGTAAGGACACTGGAGACTTAAAAATTATGCACTTAAAATTTTCTCTGATTTATGGTGGAAACAGATTCTTCTGTGGGCTGGAGGATCTCCAGGAGATGGGGAAAGTGGGCCAATGCCTTCTAGTTAATGCAGGTGTGTGCCTGGGATCAGGGACGGCGCCCCCTGCAGGAGGTTTCAGGGGAAGCTGAGTCACTCCCCTCCTCTTTTCTGTCCTGACTGAGCTTAGTGTCTGGACTGAAAACGTTGGGGCTACAGTTCCCTGGAGTGATTGAGCTGTTGTCTCCTCTGGCTGTAGGAGTAGAACCTCCTCCTGAAGAGAATATTTCAGTAAATGACTGTTGGGTTCCTGTTAGGGAAGCTCCTTTGTCTGGGCCAGGGTTAGAGTTGGAGATTGCTAGAAGAGAGGGAGAACATAGTTGTGGTCTCTCAGGTGTGGCTAGTCCTGAGAAGTCTCAATAAAACAAGCAGAGTCAGGATGGGACATGGGATGTGAAATAGCACAGATAAGGGTATTTGCAAGGTTTTGAACAAGTAGGCTGTACAGCATGCTTGAAGAGAGTAATGAGATACTTGCTTTCTGCTTTATGATACTTTCACTGAGGAGATTTTAAAGGATGGATCCTATCTTAGACAGCATTCCAGCAGTGGGGGAAGGAAGGAGCTTTTGTTTACTAAAACAAAGCGATAGAGGTGTTGGCAAATGCAACATTTGCTCTTTCTTTCAAGAGATTCATTTTGAAGATTCATTTGATTTGAAGAAATGTGAGCCCCCTGTGAGTCCTGCTGGTCCCGGCAAAGCTCTGTAGCCTTTAGCTAGAGCAACTAAGTCATTGTCTGACCCTGCAGGTTGGTGTAGGAGGCCTTTCTCTTAACAAAAGAAAACTGGAAGCATTCAAATGCATTCAGCCTGACTGGTTAGAAGTCCTGCTGGGCTATTTGTTCGAAGTTAAAATTCTCACTGCCCCTTAATGGGTGGCCCATTTATGCTGGAAGAGGTTACTTAAGCAAGCTAAAATTGGGTCCATCTGTACTGAAGCCTTTATAACTGGGACTGCAGCTCCTCTCCATTTCCTCCCTCTTTACCCAAAATGCAAAAGGCCCTATGGGCAGTTTTGGTTTCCTAATATAATGAGAACTACCAAAGGAGCAGGCTCTTGACTGACTAAGTTGCTTTGTAGGCTCTCACAGGCAGTTCACAATTCCCAGCCTCATATTTCATGCCTTTCTCCAGAAGGCTTCCAAAGTTTTCAAAATCCTCCTCTGCCTATCCTCTTTGTGTTCTATCACCCCTTCTGCCTCAATTCAAATGTCCTTTTTTAGGGACCTGCACTGCTGATGACGAACCCACTAAGGTTCCTCCCTGGATGACTGAGGCCTGACATTTCTGACCAGCATTTTTCTGCTCTACATTTTACTTTGCACTGACTCTTCCATCTTTACCCAACTTGGAAGCACTGTCATCTCTCCTTATTGGCCTTCTTCATCCTCCTTTCCAGAGAACTCTTTGCTTTGTCTATGCCTAGGGTCTTTGTATATCCCCAATCTTGTATATAACTTCAGCTCCTTAGGTGTCTCTGGACTGGTTTCATTGTGAATAATCCCAACATCCTCCATAAACCTGGTGATTCTTTTGGGGTCAGAATTGCTAGGAGATTTGTGTCCCCCAAGCATACCTTGCTCTGACCTAAGACTTTTTGTTTGTTTGTTTTATTTGTCCCATCGCCTTGTAAAGCTTGAACTAGAATGTGGCTTACCAATGAAATCTTATGCTTTCTTCTTCTCAACTGAATGCTCTGCAGAAAACTCATTCTACTTTCCCAGAGGAGTTGGGCTGTGACTGATGGGGATGAGAGATTTATAGGAATGTAAAAACAGATGAGGGACTTGAAGGGAAGACAGATCCTGAGAACTTTGCAGATGTGTCTTCTGCTCCTAGTCCATAGGATTGGTTTGAGGGGTACAGTCATTACTGCACACTGCATCCTACATATAGCAGGCCTGCCACAGGGCGTTGAGCTGAAATGAAGGTAGCTGTGGCCACCACAAGTCAGGGGAATGTTCTCAGCCTCCTTTCTTGGATGGGCAAAAGCATCATGACCCCAGTTTAGTTGCAGTGGTATTCAGACTTCCTATCTAGCAACCCTTTTTTCTTTAGTTTTTGGGTCATACCAAACAGTGCTCAGAGATTACTCTTGACTTTGCTCAGAGAACACTCCTGATAGCAGATCATATAGGGTGTCAGGATTAGAACCAAGATTGGCCCCATGCAAAGCAAGTATAGTAACCATGTATTATCTCTCCAGGTTTTACAAGTTCCCTTTATCATTGAAAAATCAAAGTTGAGGACCAGACCAATAGTATGGTGTGTAGGGTGGGGGCATTTGCCTTTCATGCAGGTGACCTAGGTTGATCCTTGTCATATAGAGCTCTGAGCATCCCTGCAGTGATCTAGAGCCAAAAGCCAAGAACACCACCTGGTGTGACCCCAAAGCCAATAACTGAATAAAGTGGGGGATGATTTTGCCAACACCTATTTTATAAACATGAGGCTGAAAATTTGATTTCAGGTACCACTCATGTGGCCATTTGTGACCTCTGAGGCCTCTCTGGGATCCCTGATGCCTAACAGAGTGGTCCTCTACCTTGCATAGTCATGTGTGTGTGCTGACACCTCAGCTAGGCTAAAATATGCCATCTTCAGCAACACTGCAACCACGTGCTCTGTCCTCCACAACCATGTGTGTGGGTGGCCAGTCATTGGTTAACACAACAGTAACAGAAGACTGAGAATGGGTGCAGGTTGGGGTAAACCAAGCATTATCCTGGCTTCACAATTCCTTTCCTTTTGTTGGGTTCTTCTTTACCATGTTATGGTGAAAAAAAATACAATAGAGCACAGTATGGGATGACTCTCTCTGCCTCTCCTTTCCATAGCACATGCTCCAGGCCCATGCAGTTCCTTATTTCTCCTTCAGACTTCAAGGTCGAGGCTTGGTTTATGGACCAAATGATTCCTTTCTTTCTCTGCCATGTAGTACAATTGCTGCTAGGCCTTGGGAATTACTTTCAGAAGTAAAGGAGGTTCAGTTTTCCATGTGTGGACACAACTCTCATGCTGAGGTGTTCTGTCTGTTTAGTTAACCCACCAGATCCATCACCGGAGAATTCCAGAGTACAGAGAGCTGGTATTAAACTATACCCACACACCAGCTGTTACCATCTTGCAACTGGTTGACTTTCAATCATGAAGCCTCCTGTGTTTGGTCTTCAGATAACTTCTATACCAAAAGAATGTTTTTTTTGTCCAAATTTGAAGGACACTGAAAAATAAAAACTTGACAAGCACTAAATAATTTGGAGACAGTGACATTTAAGCAAATCCTCCTAGATTTTTGTTATAGTCTGTGTCTTGAGTTTGTGTTAGTCTCTTTAAGTTGCCACTTTTCAATAAAGACACAATATATAGGTCTTACTTTTCTTTATAGTATTCAATTACTCTGTCTCCTAAGTTACCAGAATCTGCTTTTTTTTCTGTTTGCTAATGTCAGCTTTATTTTTCACTTCTAAATGAGATCTTGATTTATCAGTGTTTTTGTAGTAGGTTCAGAATTTTTTTGTTTGAAACACTTAGAAATGTAATTAAAAAATGCAGGCTGCTGGGAGATAGCCAGAGGCTCTGGCATGCAGTACACATAACAGATAAGTAGTGATCCCTGAAAGCAGAGATAGTCCTAACCCTTGAGCATAAGTGGGTGCAACCCCAAAGCAAACAACAAGCAAACAGCAACAAAAGAAAAAGACAGCATGGTATTCCTTGGATTTCTCAATGTTTATATGTGGCATTGTATCTCACACTGGAATATGAGAAACATTCAGATCATTTGGGTTTTTTAGTTGATGGATTTCACAAAATGAGAATCCGTCCTGTAGAGAAATTACTAGCTTTTGTCTTCTTGTGGCTCTTTTTGTATGATATAACAGCGTTCATGCACAGGGAAGCCTGAAATCTGTTTCCCTTGACAATACAAACAAGTCCCTTCATGTGGTTTCATTTGCCATGCAAAGCTCACTTATGAGCTAGTCAGAGCAGAAGCGCGCGCGTGTGTGTGTGTGTGTGTGTGTGTGTGTGTGTGTGTGTGTGTGTGTGTGTAAAACACCATATTTGGGGCATGTTCAGTTTTTGCCTGATACTGGGAAGCTGTGAGTGTCTGATACTTGGGGAAGCTGTGAATGTCAACAGATGGAAGCAATCTTCTTCAGCCCAACAATCATTTCAATGACTATACTGATTAGAGAGAGATTGACTCTTTGTAGGGTTGTCCAGGAACATAAGGCTTAAGTCATGGCAGATCATTAAGCAATTAAGGGCCTGTAATCAGCCCACAGTTTGTGGGTTCTCTGGTGAGATGCACTAGAAGAATTCGGGCCCTAAAGCCCAGAGTGGAAAACCCTGGTCCTGGATTTAGACGAATACTAAGTCCAGACCCAGTCCTGCTGTTGGACTTGATAGATCATCTCTAAGGATTCTTTCAGCTGTAAGTGCAAATGTATTATTCTAATTAAAGTGATAATGAGATTGGTATTTTCAAATATAATTAAATTGAGCTGGAGAAATATCTTTTTTCTAAAAATAGGGATCGTGATGGGATATTAGAAATTTTATTTATTCCGTCAGTGAAATTTGTAGCAATGTATTAATGTTGCCATGGAAATTTATGGTTTGGAAATTAAACTATTTTTTTTTTTTGTATCTTACTCATTTACAGTTTCACTGCAAGGTGAACTTCTTTGGAAGACATGTGTGTAAAATTCCTTTTTCCCTCAGTTTCTTTTCCCTTATTATATTGATACCAGGAATTGAACTTATGGCTTCACACATGTAGGATGAGAGCTTTACTGCTAAACAATATCTCACATTGACCATGCTCATGTTTGGAGATGTGAGGAGGGACAACTCAATCTTCATTTCTTTGTGAATCTAGATCTTTGCAGCTGGTTCTAGTGTTTCTTTAGGTTCAGTTCCCAATTTTCACTGTAATAGAGGAATTAAGTTTTGATGTTGTACAGAAAGGGGTAACAGCAGCCATGCAATTGTCTATGCTTTGAGAAGCTTATTTGCAAGGATGGTCCTTAAACGCCATGTGGAAACTTGGCTTATAAACAGTTCTCTGTGCTGATATGAAACCTTGGAAAAGGGGCTCCTTGGGTCTAAACTGTTTGGGTAAACAGTGTAATGTATGTTGAACACCTGCTCACCTTCTGGGAGTCTGGAATTTTAGTGCATGCTTGACAAAGTACATTAGTGACAAGCCCCTGATCAAATGCTTGGCTGCTGAGTCTCTAACAAACTTTCCTGCCAAACAACACTTTGCAATTGTTCTCACAACTTGTTGCTAGAGGAATTAAGCACAGCCCATGTGATCTCCTGCAGCAAGCTTATGCCTGGTTTTCCTGCACTTCACATCATGAACTTTTGTCCCTTACATATTTTGCTTTGCTTCATTTTGCTGTCATAAACCTTAACCATGACAGAAGTTTATACTGATTCCTGTGAGTCCTTTTGTTGAGTCACTCAACCTGGGGGTGGTACTGAAGACCTTTGACATAGGCGCTCTAAAACTCACTTTGTTTTATATGTAGAATCCTTGACCTCCCCAGTGAAATTTATTTCATTGCTTCACGCTTTTTACCCTTTGATTTAGTATTTAGACAACATCAAGGAGGAAGTGGGCATGAGGTGACAAAAGTTTCTCTGTTCTGTGACCAAACCAGAGCCCTCTGGCAATAGAAATAGTATAGGAGTTAAAGCTTTTGCCTGGAATGCAACTGATTTGATCCATAGTACCCCATATAGCCCCTGAACATCACCTGGAGTGATCCCTGAGCCATAGATTCAGAACGGAGATCTGAGCACTGTTAGGTGTTCCCCCAAATTCTGTGCTGCTTATTATGCAAAAAGAAATAGAAGTGAAAAAGGTCAATGCAAAGTACAAAAAAGATACAGTGCCCTTCAGCCATTATTATCCTTTTAACAGGATCCTGATACATTGCGTATTGGTATGCCCTTTTATGTTATTGCATTGGGTAACATTGGATTCTTTAGACTGTAGCTATTGATAATTTGAGGGAAGCTGATTGTGTAAAGAGATTCTCTTGTGAGTCAATTTCTAATTTTTGGATCAGGTGATGCCAAAAAGCAGGAGTTAAAACAGAGGTTAGTATGAGTCTTAGTATTTAGTATTCTGATTAAAAAGCTATTCATGTGTGCTGCAATCAAAAGGGTCCCCTTTGCAAGCAGTAGAAAAGCCTCCTGTTAGTTGAAACTAAATAAATAAGATCATATATGAGACTGCAATTAGCTGAATGGCCTTAGATGATTCTGTCAGAATTCTGTTTCTTCCCCTCCTCCCCTCCTTTTCTCTTCTTGCTTCTTCTGGGTCAGTCATATTCTTAGGCAGCTGAATATGTGCTATAAGCAGGTTTAAATTGTACCTGAAGGCAGCACTATCTTTTTATAAGCTGTATTTTCTAAAAGGGATAGACCCACCCAAAGTAAAATTTAAAGCTGAAGAAGGAAGAAAGCAAAATGAGCAAAAATGCTACCTATATTGTTGGTAGGAATGTTATCTGTTTCAGTCTCTATGGAAAGCAATATGGAGATTTATTGAAAATATAGAAATAGAACTCTCATATGACCCCACAGTGATACCACCTCTTGGCAGAGATATCCCCAAAACACAGTAAACAATACTTAGGAAGGAAATGTGCACGCAAATATTCATCACTGCAGATAATACAATAATAACTAAGATACAGAAACAATGCAAATGCCCAACTAAATATAAATGGATTGAGATGTTGTGGTATACATACACAGTGGAATATTATGCAGCTCCAAGAACAACAAAATCATTAGATTTCAGCAACATGGATGGAACTTGAGGATGTTATTCTGAGTAAGATCATTCAGAAAGAGATAGATACAGAATGATCTCACTTGTATAAGGGACCTAAAATATAAAATAGGTGAAACAAAGGGTCAAAGGCAACATGATAGTAAGAATTATTCTATAAAGTTGGTGGGGGAAGGGCTCCAAAAATTTGTTAGAGGGGCCTTAGAGATAGCATGGAGGCGAGGCGTTTGCCTTTCAATCAAGAGGACATTGGTTAGAATCTCGGCATCCCATATGGTTCCCCGTTCCTGCCAATAGCAATTTCTGAGCCTGGAGCCAGGAATAACATCATTTAGCCAAAGAATACAACCACAACACTTAGAAAAACCCACAATACAAGTGTGACAATGGGGAAACAATGCAGGCCAGAACCAGACATAGAGAATGAAGACAGCAACTCAGATGAACAGAACATGGCCAACCAACTAGTCAGTCTCTCAGATAAGGAGATTAGAGTCGAAATATGGAAGATGTTCAAAGAACTCAAAGAAAGTATAGAAGAGAACACTAATAAGAACTAAGAACCAAGAGAATATGAAGATAGAAATCAGAAAACTCCAAACTGAAATTTCAGGTCAAATAACAGGTCTGAAAAACTCAGTAGATGAATTGAAGAAAAACATGGATGAGCTTTCCCACAGGTTAACAGCAGCTGAGGATAGAATTAGTACACTGAAGATGAGATGAATAACAACTCCATACAGCAGAAGAGATTGGGAAAAAGCCTTAAAGCAAATGATCAATCAACGGAAAAATTACTCAAAGAATGGGAACAGATGAACATAGAAGTCTATGATAAGCTCAACAGAAACAACTTAAGAATCATTGGAGTCCCAGAGACCCAGGAAGAAAAACTCCAGGAAGAATCAATGGTCAAGAACATCATTAAAGAGAAACTACCAGAGCTAAAGAATACATGCGATCAAGTCCTGCATGCCGAAGAGTACCAACTAAAAAAGACCCCAGAAAAAACACCCCAAAGACGAAGCCCATAGACAGAGACAGAATTCTGAATGCAACAAGATCAAAAAAAGAAATTACATTCAAGGGAACATTCTTGAGATTTACTGCAGACCTGTCTCCAGAAACACTCAAGGCCAGAAGGCAGTGGTGGGACATAGTGACAAAACTCAATGAAATAAATGCTTCACCTAGAATACTGCACCCAGCAAACTCACTTTCAGGTTTGAAGGAAGAATACATGATTTCACAGACAAACAACAGCTCAGAAACTTTACAGACTCAAAACCAGTCTTAAAAGAAAAACTGAAAGACCTACTTTAAGACAAGACTGACCAACAGAGACACCAAATTTTGATATAAAGATGGCAGTAAATCCCAGGACAATTCTTGCTCTCAATAACAATGGACTAAATGCACTAGTTAAGAGACACAGAGTGGCTAAATGGATCAAAAAACTCAACCCAACCTTCTGCTGCCTACAAGAAACGCACCTGAATAGTCAGAACAAGCATAGACTCAAAATAAAAGGCTGGAGGAAAATCATCCAAGCAAACAACACCCATAAAAAAGCTGGAGTAGCCATATTAATATCAGATGATTCAAACTTAATACTCAGGAAAGTTATAAGGGTTTTCACTTCATTGATTTCTGCTCTCAGCTTTGTTATTTTCTTCTGTCTCCCTATTTTTGGTTCCTTTTGTTGAGCACTTTCTAATTCTATGAGTTCCGTCATTAAGCTATTCATGTATGCCCCTTCTTTCTTGATGTGTGCTTGCAAATCTATAAATTTTTCTCTTTTTTTTCCACTTTTGCTGTGTCCCTTAAGTTCTGATAGTTTGTGTCTCTATTGTCATTTGTATGAAGGAAATAGAAAATCTGTCTAGAGTACAGGCGGGAGTTGGGTGGGGAGCAGGGAGACTTGGGACATTGGTGATGGGAATGTTGCACTGGTGATAGGTGGTGTTCTATACATGACTGAAACCCAAACAACACAATCACGTATGTAATCAAGGTGTTTAAATAAAAAAATATATTAAAAAAAAAAAGAATGGGTAGGAGCAAACAGGAAGTACCTGTGTGGCTCTGAAAGGCTCAAACGTACAGGTGTAAGCAATTTGTTTTGCAGAACCTTGATGGAGGAGCACTCTGTCAGAATTTGGAAATGTTGAATTCATGTCTTGATTATGAGTTACCCTGTTATGAGTGACTTATTAGTACTAAGTGGAAATAGAGCTTAGCCTGTCAGGAATCAATTTGTTGTTATTGGAGCAAGAAAATCTATGACTCCATGTTTTTATTTTCTTTGGGGATATATAAACAAATTTATTTTTGATTTATAGTTCAATATTACTGGGAGATTGTTAAGGTCATGTAAAGTGTCAAAAAAGTCTATGAAATCTTATCAGTACTTATTCCAGTTATTTGTATCAGAATTATAACCTTTATTATATCTTGGACATAGTGATACAATGGATAGTCTATGATTTAACTTGGAGGATTGAGTTTTTTTTTATAATTATTATTGGGCTGACTCCAAAGTTTCTCTTAGTTCTATTGACCCTGAACTGGATATGATAATGCTCTTTTTTTTGGTGTTATGATCTTACTATGGAATACCCCAAAAGGTCTAGTATAGTGACTGCATTTGTTGATTTAAGAATTAGCTTAACTTTTCTTTAATTTATTCTTGTTTCTATGAATACTTTTAGTGCTATAATTTCTCAGGCTCAAAGTTAAAGCTGTAGATACCTACTGGAAAATAACCGGGGACACCTTCAATATATGAGTTAATGCACAAATGAGTCATTTTTGTTGAATAATTTAAGTCTCTTCTGTTAGAAATCTTATTTATATCTATAACTCTTATTTATATCTATCTAACCTATATCTAGGTTAAAACATTTTAAGTGATATGCTGCAGTGGGTGCAGATACTCAGATTCTTGTTCTCAAGCAGTGAATTTAGAAAGCTAGGGACTGGAGATCAAATGACTAAATTCAGAAAATATTTTATTGAATAAAAGGAAAAGGAACCGAAAAGAAAGCAGGGAAGCTCCCAGATATTGGAAAATGTCTTTCCAGAGAAAGGAAAGAATTGTTCTCCTTTTATTCCTTTTCTTTTCTTTTTTTTGTTTGTTTGTTTTGGGTCATATCTGGCAGCGCTCAGGGGTTACTTCTAGCTCTATGTTCAGAAATCGCTCCTGGCAGGCTTGGGGAACCATATGGGATGCTGGGATTCGAACCACCGTCCTTCTGCATACAAGGCAAACGCCCTACCTCTGTGCTCTCTTTCCAGCCCCTTTCATTCCTTTTCAACAAAGGGAAAAGATGATCACTTTTTATTGAATTTAAAATAGTCTGGTAAAACAGGGTTTAGAGTGTTGAGTTGATTATCATTTGGTAATTGGTCACCTTGTCTTCAGCCACATCCTGAACCCCCCCCCCCCATGACATTCCAATACCAGTAGTCCTTTCCTTGAGCCATATTCTTCAATAAGAATGCTATGAATATCTTATAAGTTTCAGGCCTGATGGAAGCTTTATTACACAGTTGCATTTTGTATATGGTGTGAGGTAGTGTTAGTGAAACCGTACCATTTATTGAAAAGCTTTTTCTTCATCCCACCATACTTTAAGATTACTTTTGTTTCAAAATGGTACTTTGTTTATATATTTGTGAATTATTCCCTGTTCTTTATTTCCTGGGAATTTTGGGTTTATTCCTGGCAGTGGTACCTGGGGCCACATCAGGATCAGCCACATGTGAAACAATTTCCTTAAATACTGGGTGATATCTCTGTTCTATTTTTAAGTGTTATTGATTATCCTATTCAAATCTAATTCTCTGTTAATTACTATAGTAATATAGTTAAAATATAGTAAAATAGCTTTGAAATAAATCTTGATATCTGGCATTAACATTTTATTTTTTTTGTTGTTATATGGTTGTCTTGGTTGTGATGCATTTCATTTTTTATAAAAGTTTTGAGTCATCTGTTAAGAAGCTATACAAGAGTACAGCATGTAAGGCACTTGCCTTGTATGCAATTTACCTAATTTTGATATCCAGCACCTTAGATGGTTTCCCAAGGACTACTAGAGAAGATTTCTAAGCACAGAGAAAGTAGTAAGCCCTGGGCACAGCTGATTGTGTTCCCCCAAACAAATCTTTTAAACCTACAATTCTTTGTTTTTGTTTTTCTGGGCCACACTCGGTGATACTCAGGGGTTATTCCTGGCTATGCACTCAGAAATTGCTCCTGGCTTGGGGGACCATATTGAACACCGGGGGATTGAACCAAGGTTTGTCCTAGGCTAGCACTTGCAAGGCAGATGCCTTGCCTCTGGCCCTTAAACCTACAATTTTAATTGCTAATATTGTATATTTTAATTCTTAAAAACTATATATTCCTTCACATATTTAGTTTCAGTTTTTCTCAGTAATGTTGTATTGCTTTTTTAAGGTAGAGGTCTTACTTATTTTAATTCATTTATCCTGCATATTTTTATATTATTATACTCTTAAAAAGAATATTTTTTAAAAATTGTGTCATATTACTGTTTTTTTTCAAATCTAAAATTAATTAATATTTGTGTATTAACCTGGCGTCTTGGGTTGGTAGCCTTGCTAAATTCACTTCTTAGTTCTCATTGCTCTAATAATTGGGACTTTATGAAAAGGAGGGTCATGCAGGGAGCAACATACAGTTTTAATTGGAGTTTTAATATCAGGGTGCTATACATTCAGTCTTGGTAGTTTACCTTTGGGAATATCTTTCTGTTGAAAGCAGAAGGCTGCCTGGATAGAAGTGAGATTTTTGTCCCTCTTCAAAAAAATGTTATTGGTTGTCTAACAGCCTCATTCATGTTTCAAGAGCTGTGTGAGCAATTACTCCTTTATTCTCTGGTGTGTGGAACATGGGAGGAGGTGTAGAAATGAATATGGTAGCGCACTGTGAAACATGCTATTGCATACAAGTGTGATTGTTTGGGCTCTTGATGACTTGTGCTGTCAACTATAGAAAACCAAGCTTTGAATATGACTTCATGGAAGCCTGCTACAGGCTCTCTGATTCTTCCCTCACTATAAGGCAAATTTTTATATGTTTGTTAGTTATTTCTTATAATTTGGAGTTTGGGTTGACTAGTTTCTTTGATCATTATGTTCTTTTCTTGGTGAAGCAAAATGTTTTTATTGAAACTTATTTAGAAACATGTGAGGGGAGAGAAAAAATAAGGACTAAATGTTTAAGAAAGACCATGGTCTTGAAGTCCAAGTCCAGATGTTATATTCTTTCCTCAGTTTCCCAAGCTCCTAGTTACTTTGGTACACTATATGTAGAAGCATCTTGTAGAGAAAAGGCCTCATTGTGCCATGTTTAACTTTTATTTTCTGACCCATAACATCACTCTTTTAGTGGCTGGTCAGTGCAAATAAGCACATATTTATTCAATATTTTATTTGTTTGTTTGTTTTGGACTACACCTGGTGATGCTCAGGAAATACTCCTGGCTTGTGTTTAGAAATCAATTCTGGCAGGGTTGGGGGCCATAGGGGATGTTGGGGATTGAACTTGGTGGCCACGTGCAAGGCACACACCCTACCTGGCATGCTATCTTCTCAGATCCTTTTGAGTATTTTTTTTAAGTCGAATCTTTTCACTGTTTTTTCTCTTTGCTATTCTTGTTTGCATTTTTGAAAGTTATTTTAACAATTCTATAATGAAAGATTATAGAGTATCTGAGGAGCTTGCCCTTGAGTGGCAGTAATCCTGTAGCTAAAACTACCTAGTTGTTTTTGCATTGGCTTGTGTTTCAAGAATAAGTTTGTCATTACATATTCAATAAAAAGCCATATTAGGAATTAGAAGTTTCATATTAGGAATTAGAAGTTCATATTAGGAATTAGAAGTTTCCCAAGCATTGATTGCTCAAAAAGCATTTATGAAATACTGTTCTTTTATAGAAGGCGTTGAGGTTAGAAAGTTCTATATGCAATAGCACCTTATTTCTAGCTTTGATAGTTGTTTAGGAGAAAACTGGAGAATTGTTTTGTAAAAAGTGAGGAAAAAGATGAGAGTGTATGTCAGTGGTAGAGCATGAATGAGGCCCTGAGCTTGATCTTCTGAACTACAAAAATTAAAGACAGTAGGGATCAGAAAGACATAAGGTGCAGTAAGTGAGACATTGAGTCAAATGAAAAATAGTGAAATTGGATTAGGAGTGTAGGTCAGATGGTAGGTGCATGGCCCTGGACTCTACCAGTATCACCTTATAACCCACTTAGCCACTTAGTACTGCCAGGAGTGGTCTCCACAATAAAACTACAGCAAGATGAGCAACAACCCAATCATAATGGATTGAAAATGAGAGAATTAGTTAAAATTCCCAGTAACCATATTCAGTAAAGAAAGACAAACTAAGGGTCTTGGTGGATAGAATTCTCTTATCTCTATTTCTTTTCAATAGATGCTTATTTCCTAGGGAAAGTAGCTGCATTTTGTGATTGAAGAATAGTCAAGATTTTCCAAGACATATTTTATCAGGTCTCTGGGTTGGATTCCCAGCTCAGCCCAACAGTGAATGGTATGTAGTGATTCTAAATGAGTGTTTATTAATCAAAAATGATTGATGAGTTCAGAAGATGAGTCTAGGTTCCTTCCCAATTAATGACCAGGTTTCTCCTTTTTTTTTGGGGGGGGGGTCATACCTGCTGCTACTCAGGGGTTACTCCTGGCTATGTGCTCAGAAATTGCTTCTGGCTTGGGGGACCAAATGGGATGCTGGGGGATTGAACTGTTGTTTGTCCTTGGCTAGTCCAGGCAAGTCCTTGGTCTTGTCCAGGCAAGACAGATGCCTTGTTACTTGTGCCACCACTCTGGCCCTGACCAGGTCTCTCTTTTACCCATGTATGAAATCTTAAGTTCTGTGCTTTATCATCTGCTTGCCTCCACTGCATGATGTTCAGTCATCACCATAGCCCTTTATTCACTTTCTGGTTTGCTTTCTTAATCCAAAATATGCAGCTAGAACACTGTCACCCATGTCCCTTGTTTGGGCTTATAGCCTGTTATCTGATGCTGGACCTCTTTAGAATGATACCCCAGCAGTTTTTTTATCCCCCACCCCAGCTTTCCTTAGTCCCACGGTCACCTATCCTTGTATGCAATGCTTTCTATCTGGGCATAAGTGAGGGTCAGAGAGAGAGATTTCCTTGCTGGGTGTTTCTCTTTACTCTATTCCTCCACTAGCTACCCCATTACCCATTTTGAATGGAAATTTATTTTTGTTTTATTTTGGGCCACACCCAGCAGCCCTCCCTTCCTCCCTCCCTCCCTCCCTCCCTCCCTCCCTCCCTCCCTCCCTCCCTCCCTCCCTCCCTCCCTCCCTTCCTCCCTCCCTTCCTCCCTTCCTTCCTTCCTTCCTTCCTTCCTTCCTTCCTTCCTTCCTTCCTTCCTTCCTTCCTTCCTTCCTTCCTTCCTTCCTGGTCTAAACTTTGTGGAGAGCTATCGTTTAAGGAAAATGCAAAGTTTATGGCCATTGTAATTCTAATGGAAAGGAACCAATGGCACACAATATCCATAAGTAAATTGGTTGGTTAGAAGATTATTAAGAAAAATGTACAGCTAGGTAGGGATGGTGGACTAGAATATGGGACGTGGGGCAGGTTGCAGTAGTAAATAGGGAGGTTAGACAGGCCTGTGAGGTGAACTTAAAGCAGAGACAAGAAGTGGATAAAGAAGTGGGCCACTCAGAGCTGTGGGATAAGAATATTCCAGATGAAGGAAGGGCCTGGAGAGTCCAGGCCTGACAACAGCATGAGTTATTGTGGGTGCGTCCATGGGGAGATCAGGGAGGGAAGAATGAGTAGCTGTGACTGATAGAAGAGGTCTATGCCTCAGGCTATATGCATTTGTGAGTAATTTTGATCCTGTGGTAAATAGTCTGTGCAGTGGAGCCATTAGGAATATATTGTGGAATATACTTCTAATATATGCAAGATACTTTGGCCATTTTTAGAAACCTAAGTGATCTTTAGAAAACCTAAATGATCTTTCACTGCACTGCATTGCAGATCACTAGCAAATGCACTCCCCTCCCCTGAAGCAGTAATTTCTGGGCAGTGTACTTTTTCATATCAAGTCTACCTGTGTTTTAGGTAACACTGGCTATTGTGGAATTGGGGGTGCCAGTGGGAAAGAGACTGTAGGCTCAGTGTTTTGCACATGTCCACCTGCTCTGGATCTTATGTAAAGGAAAGAGAGCAGCTATTACCCTGAGATCTTGCCGGGGTTTGTCTGCCTGCAGCTAGGCAGCACCTTAGAGAATAGATTGGCAGTGTGTGCTTGGGGCTCTTTCATGATTTTCAAGTTGTAGGAAGAATAAAAAATACACATTCAGAGAATGGTAGAGACTATGAGAGCCTGGCCCCTGTGCCAACATTTTGTGCTTGGCCAACAGGTAGAGCAGGACCTGGAGGCTACTATTCTTGAATATCTTAACCAGCAGGCCCATCACTGGCAACCAGACATAGGGGATAAAATACTGTTCTTTTCCCTAGTGGCACATGGTCTACCCCTGAAATCTTATAGACACATCTGCCAGGTCAACTATACATACAGAGTAGGGATAGAGGGAGTCAAACCAGCTAAATCAGGTCACAGGAGCCCATACCTCTCCAAACTCAGCTGCCACCACTGGGACAGAGGAAGAGCCCTCTGCAGTTAGATTCCAGTTGTTTTGAATTTTGGTTTTAGGGCTTCACCTATTGGTGCTCAGGGCTTGTTCTTGACTGTGCTCAGGGACTACTTCTGGTGGGGCTCAGGAAATTATATGTGGGACAGGGATAGAACCCAGGTCAGCTTTATGCATGGAAAACACCTTAATTCCTGTACTATCTCTCTGGACAAAGGTAACCATTTAAGGTTTCTTGTTAAATTTATGAAGTCTCTTAGTGTTGGAAGTTATATTTTTATTGTGTATTAATGTTTTTGGTTATTGAACTATATCCAGTAGTACTCAGGGCTTTCTTCTTGTGCTGTACTCACTCCTGGTGGTGCTCAAGGGGACCATATATGGTACTGGGGATTACACCCACATTGGCTAAGGTCAAGAAAATTGCCCTAATTACTTAACTATTTCTCTGGCCCTTGAAAAGTTATTTTAAATTCGAACATTTAAGTAATAATGCATAGGTTAAACAAAAATGGCTGGATGTTATTGTTCAGGTAGCTATTTTGCAAATTCTCATTCAAGAGAATGAGAATATAAAATATATAAAAGGTGAAGTCAACATACTATATACAAAAGAGGATGATTATTTAAGAGGTCATATTGTGGTTCTGTTGATTTGTTTTTAAAACTACTTTTTCCTCCTTAGCAATGATTAAATTCAGCTGCCTTGCTCTCTTTGAATGTGTTTATGTGTGTGATAGGATATGTGGGAGGGTGTGTATGAGAAACAGGGAAATACAGAAAATGCTCTAAAGTAATTGAAGCTTCTGTTAAAGTGATTTAGAACATAAATCATTTTTTGATTTTGTTGTTGTTATTTTTGTTTGGGCCACACCTGGTGCTACTCAGATATTACTCCTGGATCTGTGCTTACAGTGGTGCTTGGGGGGACCACATGCTGGTGATCAAATCCACGTTGGCTGCTTGCAAGCCAAGTGCCCTATCCATTGTACTTTCTTTTTGGCACTGTGTGCTATCATTTTGTAAATCATTTCTTATTGCACCCTCTTTGCTTCATCCTTGTGCCTAGTTTGCCTAAAAGTCAGGGTCTATAGATAGAGAGGATGGAGAGATGGGTTCTCAAACTGACTTAGTGAAAGAGCCGAGTGTGGGGTGAAGTTGTTGACAGGCATCTGAGTGACAGAGGTGGTCTAATTAAAGTGGGATTGATTTATTAACAGAGCTTTGCTGGTCACATAATTTAGCAGCTAGGAGGTGTCATGGGGCCTGGGGTATTGCTAAAGAGTGTTAAGGCTCAAGATAATTATGGCCTGACTTTGGCAAGAGTGACAGATGGGTCTTTATTGTGGTTGTAAATTTAGCCTGCAATTCAAATAGCATTCTTTTTTTTTTTTTAAGGTTGTTGAGGGTCCTTGCCCTAGACCCTCCGTTGTCTTGCTGGCACTCTCCCCTTTTTGTGCATTTCCAATGTGCTTTGTCTTAACCTCTAGAAACCTCCCTCAAAGCCTGCTGCTTGTTCAGCTGCATGATTTGCATTTGGCTTTGCTCTAACAATGGATTGCCTAAGTCCACTCCATTTTCCAGCTGTCTTTATGTTTGAATGTGTGTTTCCAGCTGACATGCTTTCTGGCCTGAGTAGGACTTAGTTAAAGAAGTTCTGGTCTTTAACCAGCTCTGTATAAATATTTATTTAAAACTTCTGTTGTCTGCACTCTTCTGGGAGGGTAGGATTGATGACCCCCTTTTGACATGTAAATGAAAATAGAGTTTAGAGTTTAGGACAGGGGAAAGCCTGAGACAGGAGGTTCTTAGGTCCTCAGAGCCCTGAGTGAAGTTTTGCATATGTTCTGCACTCTGGGTTGCCTAGTCCTCCCCAATCCCTGAACTCTTTTTAGAGGTGTGTAGAGAAGAGCATTAACAACCCACTCCTGAAGGTTATAAGGCCTGAGAGTGATGTATTTCAAAAATAATATGGCAAGTATTCAAGAGCTCTTACTGCTGCCTGCTTCTCACAGGTGTAATAAAATCAGGTTTTGTTATTGTTTTTAGATCTCTGACTATATATTAAGGATCTTTGTAATTCTCCTCAATTCCTCCCAAGTAAAATAGATATTTTTTTTCTATTTGAACAACCATAATTTGTGGTTGTAGAAATTGTGGAAAATGTAAAATAGTAAAAAGGAAAGAAATCTCTTTACTGGTCACATCTACCAAAGTTGAACTATTGTCCTTATTTGGGGATTCCATCCGTTGTTTTTAATGTACTTTTTAAAAAGCATGATTAGGGGCCAAAAAAATAGTCCAATGGGTAAGGCACCCACATTACATGCAGCGGATCTTGTGTCTATTTCCCAGTATCACCACAAGCACAACTGCGTGTGGCCCCCAAACCAAATAAATAGAAAGCTTGCTTATATTACATATATCATCCTGAATCTTTTCTCTTTCTACATAAGGTTTTCTTGAATATTAAGGAAACAAGTCTGTTATATCATAGATCTCTTGTTCCCATTTGCTCAGCCAAAATGGCTTCTTGGGTTCTTGCTACACCAGATCAGAGCCTTTGCCCTGACACCCACCTTCCCCAAATGCTAAAAGATCCTTCACAGACTGCAAGACGTAGTCCTTTACTTCATCTAAGTCTTGATTTCAAGGTCACATTTTCAGTACATTTTTGTCTGACCTCCCTCTTCTGTTGTACAAAAAGAGTTAGACAATTCCTGGCGTGGATCCTGGCTTTTACCTGGCCATATGGTGGCCCCAATACAGCACCTGTTTATTATCAATATTGTCTTTCTATGAAAAAGCAAGCTAAGCATTAACATGCAGTAATTGTGCTTTTTAATTAATGTATTTATTTAAGCACCATGATTACAAACATGTTTCTACTTGGGTTTCAGTCATATAAAAAGTACACCCCCTCCACCAGTGCAACCTTCCCACCACCAATTACCCCCATTTCTTCCTCCCCTATCCCCTGCCTGTATTCAAGACAGTTATTTTATTTCTCTCACTCACTACTTATTATGATGGTAGTTGTTGGTGTAGTTATTTCTCTAAATGCATCACCAATCTTTGTGATAAGCTTCATATCATGGGCTGATCTTTTCACACCACACCTCATCGATATTGTATCGGATATTATTATTATTATACTATATTTTATTTTTATTAAATCACACAGATGAATGAGACTATTCTGTGTTTATCTCTCTGCCTCTGACTTATTTCACTCAGCATAACAGTTTCCATGTCCATCCATGTATAGGAAAATTTCATGACTTAATTTTTTCTGATGGCTGCATAGTATTTCATTTTTATACGTACCACAGTTTCTTTAGCCACTCATCTGGCTTGTTTCCAGATTAAGGCTATTGTATATAGCTGCAGTGAACATAGAAGTGCAGAGAGCATTTTTGTATTGTGTTTGGTGTTCCTAAGGTATAGCCCTAGGAGTGGTAGAGCTGGATCATATGGGAGCTCAATTTCCAGTTTTTTGAGGAATCTCCATATTGTTTTCTAAAAAGGCTGCACTTGACGGCATTCCCACCAGCAGTGAATGAGAGTTTCTTTCTCCCCACTTCCCCTCTAGTATTGATTATAATTTTTTGTGATGTGTACCAGTCTCTGTGATATGAGATGGTATCTGATTGTTGTTTTGATTTGCATCTCCCTGATGATTAGTGATGTGGAGCATCTTTTCATGTGCCTTTTGTCTGCAGTATTCTTCTTCTTCTTCTTCTTATTATTCTTATTATTATTATTATTATTATTATTATTATTGGGTTTTTGAGTCACACCCGGTGGCACTCAGAAATTATTCCTGACTCTGTGCTCAGAAGTCACTCCTGGCAGGCTTCAGGGATCATATGGGATGCCGGGATTCAAACCGGGGTCTATTCTGTGTTGGCCATGTACAAGGCAAATCCCTTACTGCTGTGTTATTGCTCTGCCACCTCCTTGTTTGCAGTCATCTTTGTAAACAAAAATAGCCACATATATCTTTGGTTTAGATTTTATTTTATTTTTAAAATTAATATATTTATGTAAGCACCATGATTACAAACATGTTTTTAGTTGGGTTTCAGTTATAAAAAAAGAACACCCTCATTACCAGTGCAACCTTCCCACCACCAATTATCCCAATCTTCTTCCTCCCCACCCCCTTCCTGTATTTGAGACAGGCATTTTATTTCTCTTACTCACTACCATTGTCATGATAGTTGCCTGTATAGTTATTCTCTAACTGAACTCTCCACTCTTTGTGATAAGCTTCATATTGTGGGCCAGTCCTTCAGTCCTCATCCCTATTTTCTTTGGGTATTATTAAAATACTGTCTTTTATTTTTTATAAATCTCATAGATGAGATAGTCTATTTCTCTGACTTATTTTACTCAGCATAATAGTTTCTATGTCTATCCATGTATTTGAAAATTTCATGAGTTAACTTTTTCCTGATGGCTGCATAGTATTCCATTGTGTTTATGTACCACATTTTCTTTAGCTACTCATTTGTTGTCCAGCATCTTGGTTATTTTTAGATTCTGGCTATTGTAAATAACACTTCAATAAATATAGTGAGCAGAAGGCATTTTTGTATTTGCTCTGTGTCCTCCTGTCCTCAAGTGTCTGGTCTGTGTTTGGTTTTAATAGTTCATTTGCTTTATGATGGCTTTGTTCTAAGGCAGCTATTTAGGGTAGAATTGTTACCTGTAACTATTATTTCTATGCTGACAGCACTGTAGTTTCCTTTTAAAAAAATCACTCTTCTCCCACTTCCCAACATTTTCATCAAAAACTTGGCCAAGTTTATTTATTTTGGCTTTTGGGTCACACCTGGTGGCACTCAGGGATTACTCCTGGTTCTACACTCAGAAGTTCTGAAAGGTGAGGAGTAGAAATGTTTCTGAAATTGCTACTCAAGAAGTGGGATAGTAAGTTCTTAAAAATTCTCCCTATAAATTTGGAGATGGCTAACAATCAGTAACTTCATTCATAGAGTTTGGTGGAGGTGGGCTGAGCTGATAGCATAACTGCAGGAACTTCATCCCTGTTTTGATGAAGAGCAGCCTTTATGGAAGAGCTTTGCTTCCTGTGGTTACAATCTTCTGTATCTCCATGGTTATTGCCAATTTGAAGCACAAATTTCTGTGAGCAAAATGGGTTCTTGTCTGTGATCTACTGTTGAATTTATCTTAATGACATCCATAAATGTTTATTTATTTGTTTTATTTGGGGCCCACACCTAGTTATGTTCAGGGTTTATTCCAGGCTCTGCAATCAGGCATCATTCTTGGCAGACACAATGGGTGGGTGGGCATATGGGATGCTGCGAATTTAACCTGGGTTGGCCATGTGCAAGGCAAGCCCCCTACCTACTGTACTGTTGCTCTGGTTCCCCTCCCATGGACTTTTGTTGATAGCTTTCACCTACTCTTGGTCATTTATACATGAAGATTTAGGGCCACCACTCTGTCCCCTATGCTTTGAAAGGACATCCTGCCCTAGGCCTACTGTTTTTTAGAGGACTCCATGTTTAGTAGGGGTGGGGAGTTAGAATGACCTGATGAACACCCACCCACACACACACACACACACACACACACACACACACACACACACACACACAATTAGCTTTTTCTATGGGAACAGGGAGGTTTTTCAAAAGGGTCCAAATTGTTCCTCTCAGTCCTTTCTCGCAGATTAGAATGAATTTTGTTCAGCTATGGGCCAAAGATAATCAAGTTCAGACTGGGTACATTTCAGTGATGGCCTTCCTCTTCCATGCAGGTTCTGTGCTAATGAGTTGGTGCTAAGATTGTCATGAGAACTGAGAGTCGCTCACATAGAATGCTGCTTGAGCCACACATAGCCTGGGGAGGGCCCTTTAGTGCACTCTGGATTCCTTTCACAATTCTTGACATGTTTCTTCCTTTCCACTTCATGAGGGAAATTAGACAAAGCCTATTTATGAGTACTTGATACATGCTTATCTTTGTAGGTTTTTTGAATTATATATAACTACCTTATTTTTATTAGTGTTTTTATTGTGATAACATTAGTTTGCATAATTGTAAATGTTTTATAATTGTAAAGTGCTTTTTATACATTTTAAAGGATATATATCCTTTTTGATATATTATGTATATATATTATATATTTTGATATATTAGGATGTATAATATTTGACATAAAAACTCTTCATTCTCTTCTAATAAGTTCACTTCTTTTTTAAATATACAATAATTCTTTCATTGAATCACCATGAAATACAAAGTTACAAAGTTGTTCATTGTTGAATTTCAATCATACAATGTCTAACCCCCTTCCCTTCAGTGTACACTTCCCAATACCAATTACTCCATTTCCTTCCCACACTTCCCCGCCCTCTCCCCTGCCTGACTCTATGCCATCTTTATTAAGATTAACCAGGAACCCTCTTATTTTTCATTTTCTTGGTTGACAGGTATAGAACAATATTCACTTTTGTTCTAAATTATTTATCTACTGAGCAGGCTTAACCCATCTACACAGGCATAACTTTCTAGTATAATAGAGACTGAAATATCTATTATATTAGAGCAATCATTAGAGCAAACTCAGTCCTTCCATGGCCATCTTCTTCACTTTATAAGACACGCATAAATTTTTTGGTGTTCAGTTTAGTCAAAGGACAGCCACAAATTTAAAATCTGTAATCCACTCTTTAGAAGTCTCAATAATACCATCTCAATAATTCCAATAATGCCATCAGAATGCATTTCAAGCCCTGATTTGCTGCTTGGAAAGCAGGTGGCCCTCTGTACTGTGAAGTGCTCAAGATTTTCCCCATCTATAACTCCCAGGTTCTCAGTTTAGGTAGACTCTAGTCTTGAAGCACTTTGCTTGTTATATGTATTGAGTATATTTATAGTAAATTAATAGGCAAGAAAAAGTTTCCAATGCTGATTAAAAAAAATAATGGACAAAAAGGAAACAACTGAAAACAGTTTTTAGAGGAAAAATGGTGCTTGTTTTGACTGAGTTCTATGAAATTTGGGTAAGCTTTCTCAGCAGTTAGTGAGCACAAGCTCTGCTGGGACACAAGCTTCATGGCTTTCAGGACAATCTTAGTGTTCAAGGGTATCATGCTAGGAATCTGTCACTATTCTACTTATCTGTCAACTTAGTCTATGAGTTAAGTTTTTGAAGAGGTCCAGAGCCTCTTTCACAGATACCCATAATGTTGCCATGAGAACATGTGTGCAGCTGGTTTTCTCCAACCCATGCCAGCAAGAACATCATCAGGGACCACTGAAGCTGTGCATGTCAGAAACGAAGGCCAGGAGTCTAATGAAGTTCATTTTTCTTCCCCCCCCCTCCCACCATCACAACCAGAGGAAAGAAACTTGACTAAATGTCAGAGATAAATTAAGTAGTTTAGGAAGTGGGAGTTTGCTCTGTTTACTTTCTGATTGTCACTCTTCTTGCTGCACAATGGGTCAGGTGCCTTTTGAGGTTCTGGTAGGGCCATTAAGTCCCTTCTGACTACCCTAGGCCCATTCCTGGACTTTGTGATGAATAAATGGTCTAGGGAAGAGACTGATTGAAAGTTCAAAACAAGAATTTTTGTCCATGATCCATGTCACAGCTCTTATTTCATGAATGAGCACTTTGCCAGAGCAATCAACTTCAGTGCTTTTCCAACCCAGGAGGTGGAGCTTCATTCCTTGCTGACATGTACTTACTTATATGGTCTTTGTTTGGAGGATGCTCTGAATTAGTCAGATTGAGAACAATCTTTGAAGCTGGATTCACTACCAACTTGCCCCCC
This sequence comes from Suncus etruscus, assembly GCF_024139225.1. Lineage (NCBI taxonomy): Eukaryota > Metazoa > Chordata > Mammalia > Eulipotyphla > Soricidae > Suncus > Suncus etruscus. The sequence goes on from NC_064852.1 coordinate 55,110,467, forward strand.
AAAAGTTTCTTTCATATAAAATATTTTACATTTATAGTTTTAGCCTTGACATTTAGAGGCATATACATGTTATCTAATATAATTTATTTCCTTTTTCTAAGCAGTTTTATTTATTTTGGGTTTTGGGACTATACCCAGTGTTGTTTAGGGCTTACTCAAGGCTCTGAATTTAGAGATCACTCCTAATGGGTTTGATGAATTATATGGTCATATGCAAGGCATGCATGCACCTTGCTCATTGGCCCCTAAATAGTCTAAATGAAGTCTAAAGTCTAAATGAAGTCTACACTATATATGCTCTGGTGCACAGAACTTGTTTAAAACTATTTAACTACAGTATGCACATTAATTACTTTATTATGGAAATAGTTTGGATGGTTGTAATTGCAACTTCAAAATTTTAATACAGTTTCTATTCCTGATTGCCAAATGTCCCAAATCTCAGAGATTGTTTGATTGATAATTGCCTATGTCTTTATTTATTTGAATGTGACCTCTTGGTGGCTTCAGGTCACACTGGGCAAAGATCAGGTGCAGGTAGACTTTGGAGTCTTTTCTCTATATTTCTTCTTGTTCTCATTTCCAGATTTTACAGCTATATTTTTAAATTGTTATTCTCTTGGAACTTTTCCATTACTATTAAAAGAATCACCATGAGATAAATATACTCACCAGTGAGAGAAAAATATCTATGAGGTCTTAAAATATTCTGAATGATATTTTCTTTCTTTTTAGCTGTCTCCGTTATGAGGTACAGCGCCTCTGCTTTTGGGTTTGCAGTAAGTAACCTGAAATCTATCTTTATGAAGTTGTGCACGTTTTCCCCAAGTTTGCAGTCTCCCTTTGGGCCCTCCTTAGTAGAGGAGAGCTTAGAGGACAGATTTATGGAAATATACACAAAAATGACAATTTCACTGAAGTCAGCTGCACAGACACTAATTCTCAAGAACAGATTAAGGTGCCATATGATCCACGAGCAGATGAAAGGGTGATTGAGGCTTTAGTTGGGTTCCCCCACTCAAGGCTGTAGTTTTTAAATGGGTACAGAATTGGAGCAAAGCAGTAGTGATTTATATTGAGCGATTGGGTGTTACCACTGGAGCTGTTGGGGAAAAGCAGTCTTGAAGTACTTTGGGTTCTGAACCTGCTTCCTTATGGGATGTGGTGTGAGAACATCAGTATCAGCAGTTTTATAATAGGGGCATCTGGAAAGGTTTTAAGAAGTTGTTCCCATCCTTCAGCCCACCCCACCCTCAGACTCCATCTTTTAGGAATTGGTCACTGCAGTAATTCACAGAGAGTGCCTTTAAATGTTCTGAACCCGACAGTACATGTTCAAGTTCCTGAACTTATTTCTTTTCTTTGTTGTGAAAATGAACTATCTGGTGGATATTGTAGATGGTTTTCAAAATCTCTTAGAGATGTGGATTCTGTCTTTAGAAAAATGCCCCATTGTCCCACAGTAGACAAACACATGGCCTCTCCCCTCCTTCAACTATTTCTGTTTCTTTTCTCACTTTCACAATAGTCCTTGAAATAGAAACAGTTAATTTTGTATACCCTTTCAGATCACACCTTCTAGGTGATCCCACCTTAATATCTAGACTCCAGATAGAAGAGTCATATTGAGAACCAAATCACAGAATCTTTATTCCCAATCTTTAGTTTGACTTACATGGGAAAATACCGAAATTGCCATGCCTGCCACAGAAAATCTAATTCCCTTATGTGAGAACTGTGTAATCCTCCCACTACTCATTTTCTAAAGATCTGGGGATCAGGGTTCTTGGACCAGAACTTTCCCCATTACCCCCCTTCACTAAATATGGATTTCTCTGTTAGTGTAAGGTACACAGAGGGATCAAAACATTGACATGAGGCAAGCATGTGGGCCACCCAGATTCCTGATCCCTAGGGTTGTGCTCTGATGGTAATGTGGGGCTTAGATCCTACTGATGTGAAGTTTCTTTGCTTCTGGGTTCCATTCACAGCCCTATGTCTTCACATTCATGCCCCATTCATCCTGGAAAGCCACTAATGTTGTGTTTCCTTCTCCTAGTTTGATGCCATCCTCGATGTCCTGTCATCGGCAATTGTGCTGTGGCGTTACAGCAACGCGGCTGCTGTACATTCTGCCCATAGGGAATACATGTAAGTGTATTTTTGTCTTCTTCCAAGCAGCAGAACCCTTGCAAATGAAGACCATCTGTTAGCAGCTTTGGTCCCAGTTGCTTTGAGACTGATTACTAAGATCCTGGAACTTTAAGAGACCTAGTGTACACCTTTATAATTCTTGGTTTTATATTCTCTTGGCTGTGGATGGAGTATTCATTTGTTCATTCACCAGTCAAACTCATTTGTCTGTCAATTTGTTCATATATATATTTATTATATTATTATATATATATATATATTATATATATATATTTGCCCAACTGTCATTCCATTTGTTATCTTATATGTCCGGTCTCCTGTCTTTATGTTATTGGGATCTTTAGTTCTTTGCAGTCTCATGATTTTTTCTTTTCACTTAACAATGATGAGTACTCCAGCGTCATTTATAGAAGACATCACAGGGCATCAAAATGATTGCTCTTGTCTTTCATCTCTCTGTGTACTAGAGGGTACTGCTTGGCCCAGTTTGCCATATCCCAAAGGTGATGATTTTTGTCCCTGAGGGATATGTCATTGTTACTATATAAAAATGTGTCTTTATTAACTTCACTCTCTATTACACTTGTAATCCACAGGTGATAACAGCTTTTCATTTGTGATAACAGCATAGTTCCAGGGTCAAATTTGTTGGCTTTGAATCTTAGCTTCACTTGCTAGCTCTGTGATGGTCCTAGATAATTGCTACTAACCTTGTTTCCTCATCTATTGGTGAGGAAAATAGGAAAAAGCAATACCTTTACTCGGGATTTTTGTGATAATTATGAGTGAGATATATCTAGTAATCTATCATGAAATGATCACTACATGATATATATAAACAGCTGTCTATAGTGTTGTAATATATTATATTTGGCATGAAGTTTAGGAAACCTCAGAAGATACCATTAGCAATGTTTTGTTTTAGCTTTTATTTTGGGGCCCCACCTGATGGTACTCAGGGGCTACTTCCAGCTCAGTGCTCAGGGTGCGCTTGGTGGTGATTGGGGTTATGTGATGATGGGTCTCAAATCTGCCTCTCACATGCAGAGCATGCACTTCAGTCCTTTGTACTCCCTAAGAAGCCCTAACATTAAATTTTACTGGGGTTCCCCTGGGACTGAGCTATCATTACTGAGACAAAATTATTACCTTATCTTAGTGACCTTTGAACTGCTAAATACCAAAGTTAGAGCTCTGTGGCTCTGATTCATGGTGGTATCTAGAAAGAATTGAGCCTCAAGGGACATGGTGCCTCACATTAAAACTTACCAAAGTTAGGATATTTTTTGGTACTCAACTATTTCTATGACAGTCATTTGTACCAAATAAAAGCTTTGGAAATATGGTTTAATAATTTATTTGTGGATGAGGACAAAAGTTAGTGTAGTTTATTGTTGACTTTAGGTAGAGAACCAGAAATTATTTGTTTGTTTGCTTATCTATTTATTGTTTGGGATCATGTCTGAGCAATCAGGGATTGCTCCTGGCTTTGTCCATAGGAGTCCCTCTTAGTGCCGATCATATGGGATGCTAAAATTGAATCCAGGTCTCCTGCATGCAAAGCAAGTGCCTTACCTACTGTACTATTGCTCTGACACACACCAAAATTTTTTAATGTATATAAGTTCCTTTGAAAAAATTATTTAGAATATAATATATTATGAGGGCACAGATAATATTGTTTAGGATAAAATTAATTCTTTTTTATTTTAAAATTTTTATTAAAATATTTTTATTAAAAAATTAAAAACAGCAGTAAATTAAAGTTGAATAAATACTGGTCTGCCAAAGGAGCAACAAATACATTTACTCAAGCTGTGTCTAGCTATTGTTTGAGGAATGCAATATGAACAGTCTAGAGTGGAAACAAATTTCGAAGAACAGATTTTCTTTGGTCTAATAGTTAAGCTGTATGAGAGTCAACTATGGCTATTTTAGTACTTACATATGGCTGGTCCAAATCAAGAGGTGTGGCAATAGTGAAATAAACATTGGATTATTCCAAAAGCCTAGTAAAAAACTATAAAAGCTTTGCATTAATTTTTAATTTTGTTTATAAAAGGGACATTTTAGGTATATTGAGTTATAACTATTAAAATTAAATTTATTTAACTTTTAATGAAGAAACTTGTATTTAGTTAAATTGATAAAACTTGTTTTTCAGATATAAATTGTTTTATCAAAACACGTCTATAATTAGACTTACTCACTCTAGTTCTCACTCTAATTTTCTTCCCTTATGGTAATTTCAATTTTGTTGTTAGAATCCACTGCTTTTATTTTCTATTGTTTTATCCATTCATCTGTTTTATTTCTTTTTATTGTGCGACTAGGTGAAATCATCTTGTTTGTTTTTCTTCTGACTGCCTGCATTTTTCCTAATCCTCTTAAACTTTTTCCATTTTGTAGCAATGACAAAAATATCATTTTCAGCTGAATAGTTTTCCATTGTGTATAGATATTTTATTTTCATTAACTATGTGTTATTGACAAGTACTCTACTTTTACAATTATTGATAAAAAAAATTATATGTTTTTATATTCAAATCCTATTGCTGGTTTTTGTAATTAGCAATCTCGACTTTGACTCAGAAGGAATTGAGTTCCTCAATTTTTCTCTTCTGATTTGTCATCTGACTTCCTTAATGTTAAAATGAGTTTCTAAGTATTAGTTATAAAAACAGCCAATCACTATGATTTTATATAGTGTTGGGATCTTTGTGAGCATTTTCCAGGTAGTTGAGAGATTTTTCAGTATTAAATTGATAGGGGCCGGAGAGATAGTATGGAGGTAAGGCATTTGCCTTGCATTCAGAAGGTCAGTGGTTCAAATCCCGGCATCCCATATGGTTCCCTGAGCCTGCCAGGAGTGATTTCTGAGCTAGATCCAGGAGTAATCCCTGAGCACTGCTTGGTGTGACCCCCCCAAAAAAGACTGATAATTTTAATATTATCAATTGTCCTTTGTTTTATGTTTTTAATTATTTCCAAACTGGTACTATTAAAAACATATATATATATATTTTATTCACATGGCAAAAATTCATGTGGCATTTTTGATTAGGATGGTAAATTTAATGTTGTATGATTTTTACCACCACCACAACAAAAAAGCAAAAAAAAAAATACTACAGGACTATGGTGAAATTGCTATACTAACTACACTATATCTCTGTCATGGTGGTAGTTGCTCTGCTAATTTCCATGTGGCAATGCCAATGAATTCATTTGGAGATTCTTATCTTGGTATTAAAATGACACTCTCAATCCTTTGTATATTGCTGGCTTTTGTTTAAGATTTTAATCTCTGGTCCAGCCTATGTAAATGAAAAATTCATGAAATCACTGCCATATGAGAAATTGAAGCTTGCATATTAATAACCATGAATTAATTATGAGAGACAAAGCTAGAAAAATCATTGGTTTTTAGTGAGTAACTGAAAAAAACAGTGTTTAAGAGAATAAAGAAATACTCACATGATCCTTAGTTAATTTTTTTAATTTGACTCTAATTCTCAGAATGAGTCTTCAACTTGGAATTATATAGACTATAGAGGTTAGATACTCTCTTCTACCTTATTTCCTGAGGCTTGGGAGAGCAGTCAGAATTGACAGAGCATCTTATGCTGAGGATCACAGCATCACCCCTCTAGTGTATTTTGTTTCACATTTTTTTTGTTGTGGTAAAAATCATACAACATTAAATTTACCGTACTAATCAAAAACATTTCAATGAAAATAAGTACATTCACATTACTGACAACAGATCTCCAAATAGATCTTTTAAACTGAAAATGTTCACTTATCAAACAATTCATTAATTTCTTCTTCCATCCTGTCTCCTTTTTATTTCCATGAGTTTTACTGTATTAATACCTCATGTGAGCAGAGGCATGCATACTACTACATATTTCCCTTCGTGACTTAGCTTAAAGTCCCTCAAAGTACATCTATATTGTAGAATGTGTTATTCTACTTTATTAAGACTGAGTAACATTTTGTTTTATATATATGAAGCAAATTTGATTTTTTTATCTATGGATAGAATTTGGGTTGTTTTCATGTAATTGCTACTGTGAACCATGATGCTATGAACCTGGGTGTATTATGTCATGTTTTGTTCTTTTGGAGATGAACCCAGAAATGGTATCGTTGGGCCATAAGTCATATTAAATTCAATTTTCTGAGGCACTCTCATCCAATGTTTCATATTCCACAAACTATTTGTTCATTTTGGAAAATTTCAAATTTGATTAGTCATCTCATGGTGAAATGGAGAAGGAAGACCACCAGATGTATTGTCAGGGGTTGTTTAAGCAGGTGAACATGGTATAAAGAGGAGAATTGAGTTTTATTCTTAATGAAGTAATTCTAAGAATATAAAAGAATACCCAAATATCCAAACTGGGATGGTAATGGCAAGGTTAATTAATGGTGGCCATGAATTGGCTCTGAGGGAATCTTTGTCAAATTTAGGAAGAAACTAAAGGCAGTGAAGCAGGTAGTCAGTGTATACTAGGAGCATGTGTGGTAGGGGAAAGGTAATGATAAGAAGATAGTGGATGCTTTGACCTGAGGACAGCTGTGAGATTGCTGGAGATAGTTGAAGAACTGGTTTGGAATTCAGGAGGAAAACAACTTTGAGGATATGAAGAGAGAAAAGGTTCTGCCACTACTCCAGGGAGAGGAAAAAAGCTTCCTTGAAGAGTAAGTAATTATTACAGTAAGGGTGAGAGAGAGAGAGAGAGAGAGAGAGAGAGAGAGAGAGTAAGAAAATGGTGTGAGGATGTGGATATGTGCAGTTAGGTGGAAGGTTCGGGGAATCTGGACCACTCAGAAGACAGACAGTGATTATAAATTGGAGATTGGAAATTGGGTGCCCTGGTGACCGTGGACTCCTATAAGGCCATTTAAAAGAATGAAACACACTGTCTGTGAGATGGTACAACAGGAAGGGCGCATACTTACCATACATCCACCCTAGGTTTGATTCTTCCCACCACATGGTCCCATGAGCACCACCAGTTGTCCCTCTCAGAAGACTGGGGAATCCCTGGCACCACAAGACCAAAGCAACATCACATTCTCAGGCCCTTACACTGATCCATTGGCCTATTGTCTGAGAATAATTGCCAGGGTGACTGGGCCTTATAAATTGTTTGGGAGATCCTCCCTACCCAAGAAACACTTGGAACTTAGCCAGATATACAAAGCTCATTAAGAAAAGAACACATGGAGAAAATGCTTTATTAGGGTCTCTTCTCATTTGTTTTAACTAAAGAGATTCATATCTACACACATTTGTTTGGACAAAATCTCTGCAAAGATAGTAGAAAGATTGGCAGCTAGTGGCATCTGTGCAGGGAGATATTTTCCTTTTATCCTTTAGACAAGAACTATCTCACTGATTTCTCGCAGCAATGGCCACATCTATGTCTTCATAGTCCACTCTGACTGCTGCTACCTACACGGGCCCTTGAGCACCAGATACTTGGCTCAAGGACCTGAGGAACTGGATCATAAAGTGAGGAGCTGGATTAAAAGCCTTATTTAATTTTAAATAATTAAAATGTAAACAGTCACATACATAGCCAGTAGTTGAATTATTAGCCAGTGCTTCCTTAGACATTCTGATCATTTAAAAGCTAATTAAAAAAAACATAACAAGATTATTAATCATCATTCAGGGAATTTGGAAATGAAAAACGGATATTGGAGATGGAGAGGAGATGGTGGAGATAGTGAGTATGGAAAAATTTTCTGTAGGAGGAACTTGGCAAGGCCCAAGAACACAAAATTTCATGTCTCAGCCCTGTGTAGCATGTAAGGCTACAGGAAACGACCATATATTGCTGTGAGAGCCAGAAGGCCACTGGGATTCTGCCAGGGAAAGTACGGCTTGGTGTTCACTGGGGTCTCTGACATTTTGCATATGATTGCAGTGCAGGTGGGAGGTCCTATGATGTCATGGGCCCCAGCTGATTCTGGGCCATCCGTCAGCAGTGGAGATGGAGAGCTGGTGGCAGATGGGAGGCTGTTCACCTTCACAAGCTTCTAATTCTGCAATGCCAAAGCAAAACACAGCCCAGGAGGTGGTTTGCTTGTTCCAAAAGCATCTCTACACAGCATTATGCTTAGCAGCATGTTGGAAAGAGACTTTGAGAGCGTTGGAATAGATATTCTTTGAGAGGCATACAGCCTTTGTGTATCTTCTGTGAAATAAATGAGATGCGCTGGTTTTCACCTACTCATGGTCCTGGATCTGGAGTTTTATTTTTTCCTATTCCAGTTTGCTGAGTCAAATTATTTGACCTGAAAACTACCATCCAACAGGATAGTTTGATGGCCTTTTGATTACTAACTTTGGCACCAATTTGCTGAGAAATGGCTCCAGTCTAAAAACTAAAAAGAAAAGAAAAAAAAAGAACAGTAATGGGTAATATTAAGAAATAATGGATTGGAAATATGCTTTGAGTGTCTGATTGGAGCAGACAGCAGGTATAATCAGTTCTTCCAGGATTGGTCCTCATCTTCTCTTCTCAGTGGCATTTGACCTGATATAAATCAAGGACTATGAAAGGCAATACAATTTCCTTCACATTTGCCTAGTGTTCATAACTTTATAAAACTCACAAGAGTATTTAAACTCTAAAGAAGGTAATAACCGTATAAAATAGTAACTTTGAAGATGCCTTCCATTGGGGTCAGAGCAAGTGCTCAGTGGGTAGTGCATTTGCCTTGCATGTGACTGACCCAAGTTCAATTGCTGACATCCCATATAGTTCCCTGAGCACCTCCAGGAGTAATCCCTGAGCACAGGGCCTAGAGTAACCCCTGAGTACCCCTCAAATTAAATGTCCTAGGGGACCCTTGAGAGCCAGTGCAGAAAGTTGAACTTTGGTAGCAGGTAGTAGAATATGAAACAGTTACTTCATATTCTTTTGCTTGAAGGCAAAGGGAGTTGCTTTTACTTTTATGAGAAAAGGGACATACAAAACTCGCTGAAGTACTGCTAGCACATTGATAGGTGGGGTGCTATGTGAAGGATATATTAGAGAGAAAGGTAGCCTTCCTGGTCCTTGTTTTAAGTTGAGTTGTATCTTCTCAAACAGATAGATTGAAATTTTAAACTTAAGTACCAAAGAATGTGACCTTATTGGTATCATATGGGCTTTGCTATAGATGTAGCTAAGTCAGACAACACCAAAATTCAACATGATTAGGGTCCTCTTAAGAAGAAAAGAAGCAGAGAAAGATAGGAAGAAAATGACCATTTGAAAAAAAGTGCAGGAGAATTAGAGATGTGCCTCTGAGCTATGGGATATCTGGATTATTGGTTAGTACCAGCAGCTAGAATCAGCAGTGGAAGATTCTGCCCTACAGGATTTCTGGGGAGCATGACTGCTGACTGCATTTCAGGTTCAAGTTTCCAGAACTGTGAGAGAATGCATGTCCATTATTTTAGGTCTCTATGTCATCGACACTATAGGCAATAGATATTGTTTCAGAGAAGAATATTCCATCAGATCTGATTTGTTTGCTTGGGGGCTCAGTCCAACAGTGCTTAGGGATTCTTCTGGCTCTGTGTTCAAGGATCAATCCTGATGGTTCTTGGGCAACCATATATGGTGTCTGTCAGCCATATATAAGGCAAGTGTCTTCTGTACTATCTCTCCAACCATTCCATCAGATATGTATCTGCTGCTTGCCAGCTCTTGGAATATTCCAGATATGTTGTTAGTCTTTCACATTTGTTTTCATAATTTTGAAAAAGGGATGCCAGGATTGTAACAAAATGATATTGATCATCTCACACCACATGGCACATATCACAAAGAACAAGAACAACCACTGCTGGCATGGATTTGGGGAGAAAGAAACTCTCATTCACTTCTGGAGGAAATGCTGTCTAATTCAGCCTTTTGGGAAAACAATATGGATATTCATTATAAAACTAAACATTGAACTCCCATTTGTTTCAGCAATATCACTTCTAGGAATATACCCGAGGACCACAAAAACACAATACAATGATGCCCTAGGCACTCCTCTATTCATAGCAACACTATTTATAGTAGCCAAAATATGGAAACAACCCAGTTGTCCAACAACAGATGAATGATTAAAGAAACTGTGGCATATCTATACTATAAAATACTATGCAGCTGTTAGAAGAAATGAAGTCACAAAATTTGCTTATACATGGATGGATGTGTAGACTGTTCTGTTGACTGAAATAAGTCAGAGGGAGAGAGATAAGCATAGAATAATCTCACACATATGTGGAATTTAAGAAAAATGAAAGTCAGTATAATAATAATAATAATAATAATAATAATAATAATAATAATAATAACACTCAGAGACAATAGAAATGAGAGCTGGAAGGACCAGCCCATGATAACAAGCTTATCACAAAGAATAAGTGCAGATAAAGAAACAAGGACACTAATGGTTACCATGATGATAAAGAGAGAAATACAATGCTTATCAAAGACAGGCAGGGGATAGAAGGAAGTAGGAAATAAAGGGAAAATGATGGTGGGAAAGTTGCACTAGTGAAGGGGTATGTGCATTTTATGGCTGAAACCCAATAATGAACATATTTGTAACCATTGTGCTTAAAGAAATTATGAAAAATAAATAAATAATTTTTAAAAGCATTACTGACTTAAAAATAAAATGCAATAAATGCCATCTATCACCCTTCATGACACCTTAGAATCTCTATGTTTTTCAGATATCCCATGATTTGAACTTGCTTGTATACCTTCTCCAGGCATTTTCCTTTATGAGACTATTCTGGCTTCTACCATAAAAAATAAAGAATAAAGATGATATTGAATAAAACAACTGAATAGTTAAAAAATGGAACATTTTTTTATTCCTAGAATTTTGAAAAGTTTTCTTTTTAGTCATACTGAAATAAATTCAAATTACTCTATTTAATTTTGCTATGTGCAAGAGAAATGATTTTTATTACAGGAACACACTTTGGCATGTTTAGAGAGTTGCTTTTGATCTTTGTAGTGGTGTGAAGCAGTAGATTAGTTAAGTGAATATTATTGGTTTCCTGATTTCATTTCTGTACATCCCATCATGAAGGGGTCTAATGAGTATGGGGAATATTAAATTTTTTTCTTTATTTAAACATCTTGATTACAAATATGATTGTGATTAGGTTTCAGTCATGTAAAGGACACCCCCCCTTCACCAGTGCAACATTCCCACCACCAATGTCCCAAATCTCCCTCCATCCCACCCCACCCCCGCCTGTACTCTAGACAGGCTTTCCAGTTCCCTCATTCATTCACATGATTATGGTAGTTCTCAGTGTAGTTATTTCTATAATTGCACTCACCACTCTTTGTGGTGAGCTTCATGAAGTGAGCTGGAAGTCCCAGCCCTCCTCTCATTGTCTCTGAGGATTGTTGCAAAAATAACTTTTATTTTTCTTAAAATTCATAGATGAGTGAGACTATTCTGCATCTGCCTCTTTCTCCCTCCAACTTATTTCACTTAGCATGATAGATTACATGTACATCCATGTATAGGAAAATTTCATGACTTTATCTCTCCTGATGGCTGCATAATATTCTATTGTGTATATGTACCACATTTTCTTTAGCCATTCATCTATTGAAGGGCATCTTGGTTGTTTCCAGAGCCTGGTTATTGTGAATAGTGCTGCAATAAATATAGGTGTGAGGAAGGGGTTTTTGTATTGTATTCTTATGTTCCTAGGGTATATTCCTAGGAGTGGAATAGCTGGATTGAATGGGAGCTCAATTTCCAGTTCTTGGAGGAATCTCCATATTGCCTTCCATAGAGGTTGGACTAGAGGGCATTCCCACCAGCAGTGGATACGAGTTCCTTTCTCTCCACATCCCCGCCAGCACTGATTGTTCTCATTCTTTGTGATGTGTGCCAATCTCTGTGGTGTGAGATGGTATCTCATCATTGTTTTGATTTGTATCTCCCTGATGATTAGTGATGAGGAGCATTTTTTCATGTACATTTTGGCCATTTGTATTTCTTTTTTATCTAAGTGTCTGTTCATTTCTTCTTCCCATTTTTTCTATGGGATTAGATGTTTTTTTCTTGTAAAGTTCTGTCAGTGCCCTGTATATTTTGGAGATTAGCCCCTTATCTGATGCGTATTGTGTGAATAGTTTCTCCCACATGGTGGGTGACTCTTGTATCCTGGGCACTATTTATTTTGAGATGCAGAAGCTTCTCAGCTTAATGTATTCCCATCTGTTGATCTCTGCTTCCACATGTTTGGAAAGTACAGTTTCCTCCTTGAAGATGCCTTTAGTCTCAATGTCATGGAGTGTTTTTTACCTATGTATTGTTCTATATACCTTATCGTATCAGGTCTGATAGTGAGGTCTTTAATCCATTTGGATTTTACCTTCATACATGATGTTAGAGGGGGGGGGTCTATGTTCGCTTTTTTGCAAGTGGCTAGCCAATTGTGCCAACACCACTTGTTGAAGAGGTTTTCTCTGCTCCACTTAGGATTTCTTGCTCCTTTGTCAAAATTCGGTGATTGTATGTCTGGGGAACACATAATTACTGTCAAAAATTAGTATAATTCTAGAGGTCAAGGGATACACATGTTACAAGACTTCCCAGAGACAACAGAGCTAACATTTAACTTAAAGTGTGTGCATGTGTGTGCATATTTTGCCTGGTTAAACTGGTCTTATAAATACCTATATAGACCCTTTTGCAAACTGTGTTTTCTTCACTTGCCAATGTTGAATTTTTCCCATTGTAAGATAAATAGAGGTACTACTGTTTTAAAAGGCAATCTTATTTTTTGAGTATGGATTTACATTTTATTTAAGCAATTTTCTATGAAGATTGGGTTGTTTCCAGTGTCCTGAGGTTTAAAATAATTCTTCTTAAACATTTGGCACACTATCTTGCCAGCAAGCAGACTATGCCTGTCTTTGTTTGCTTGCTTTTCTGGGGAGGGGGCATAGTGGCAGTGCTTGAGGGTCTGCTCTTAGCAGTGTTCAGGGGTTGTTCCAGATGGAGGTTAGGAGGCCATGTTGTACCACATCTTGAACTGGGCTCTTTCATACAAAGTATGTACTCCAGTCCTTTGTGACACCTCCTTGGCTCCATAATTTCATTTTAATGAGTGTCTTTTTTTTTTTTCAGGAAAAAATGATAGAATTCTGGGCAAAGAATTATGCTGCACTATCATTTAGTACCTCAAGTGTCAAAGCATATTCCCAAAGGAACACAGTAATTACATTTTTTCTGGCACCAGTAGGGATATCTGTTTATTCACTTTTGCAGCACTAAGTGTTATCACTCTTGATATTTTTGATTATGCTCAGATCTAAGGTAAATTTAATTCTTGTTAATGTGCCTTTCTTTAATTATCATTCCACTGGGTGTATTTTCATATGCTTTTTTGGTATTTGTTTTTATTTTGAGAAATAAGTTGTAAGAATTTTGAGATAGGAATTAAAAGCCTTTTATTTCTGTTGTGGGACTTACCCCAGATTTTGGTTTAGAATATATGTGGCAAGAGATATCCCATAATTGCAATCCATCATTCATGTGGTTTCCTGCCTCATGTTTCTCCCTCTCTTATTCTATAATATCATGTTTTTTTCTACAGATTAATTTACCTGTACCTTTCTATGTTTGAAAATTCATTTGTTCTTCACCCTTTCAAGATTTTAAGCTTATAAAGTGAGGAATTTTTCTCAATGGCACTCTTTTTATCTCTAATTCCTAGAATAATGAGTGTGTTTACAAGAAAAGACTTTGGAAGCTAGTTTTTAGAAAGCTTTGTTAACCTCAGTGAAGATAATAACACATATTTGATGGCATCTATTTTGTGTAACCTAACTTTCTGGGTTCTTTGTAAAATTATTATTATTACTATTTGTATTTGGGATGCTTGAGCACACCTGCTGGTGCTCAGGGGATACTCCTGCTCTGTATGCTCAAGGATAAATTCTGATCATGCTCAGAGAAATACATATGGTATACTTACGGTCAAACCAGAGACTTAATGCCTTAACTCCAGTTCAATCTCTCTGTTTCCAGGTAGAGTTATTATTTTTAACATCCAAGGTGGATGATAGCTATTGTTTCTGAAGATTTATTAAGGCTAATAATATTTATAACTGGTTTCATCCTAGGTCTTAAAAGCTTGGAAATTCTTTTATATACATCATGTAAGACTTGTGTTCACATGACTGTCTAGGTTTTTTGTTTTTATTTTTGTTTTTTTGGGCCACACCCGGTGGAACTTAGGGGTTATTCATGGGTCTGCACTCAGGGTTCATTCTTGGAGGTGCTTAGGATACTGAATGGAGTGTCGGAGATCCAACCCAAATTGGTCATGAGAAAGCAAATGCCCTACTTACTGTGCTATTGCTCTGGTCCTGAAGCCTCTTTAGATGTTTATCTCTGTTTCTGTTCTTCTTGCCAGCCAATTGGAGATGCCACTTCCTTGCAGCTAGCTGCTACTTTGATTAATTAGAGTGAGGGGGATATGCAGTGGAGTTTACAATTATAAAATTATCTAACTTGAAATGGAGTTCAGGGCTTGACTGTTGGTCTGACCTACATAAAGTATAGAACAGTCTAGGGAGGTGGTGGGGATTGGCTTAGCCAGGAACTAACATTCAGATTTATGTGCAAATGATTAACATGACAAACACAGCAACCCAGAATTCTCAGAATTTTGTGGGTGATGGCACTATGACCTAGCCAGACTTTATCCAAAATGTTTGAAACTTTAGTTCCTGTTTTCCAGCCTGGGGCCTCCTGAGCTGAGGATTCTGTGATTTTGCTGTCATTGCCACGCTTCTCCCTGGAACCTGCTGCCAGAATACTAGGATTGGGTACTATAGTCAAGCCTCCATTTTATTCTGATAACGGCCATCAATGAAAGACATTTTTCTTTACTCTGCCTTCATTCTTGCATCTTGCACTTGACCACCTCCTTACTCCCTGTTCCTTTGACTGTATTCAGGGGTTCACTTGGAGGATTTGAAATAAGAGATGAAAGAAAAGCTCATCTCTCATTGCAGCCTCCTTTGTTGACAGGATAATTTGGCAGAGTTTTACTTTTTCCCTTCTCCATTTATCAGAGAGCAGTGTCAGATGGTTATCTTCAAAGTTATCTTTGAGTTTGTAGGATCAGAATTTTTAGGATTTATTTCTTCTCATTTCAGTCTTTAGAACTTATACCTCCATTCAAGTTTGGTTTTGCATAACAATTGCTGTGGATTTCAAATGTATATAAAACTATTAGCTATAGTGGATTATGACTTTCATCTTCATCTTTCTCAACCCCATGTTATATAAATATTTCACAATGAATTTGTGTAATTTTATCAAATATAAGATTACACAGCAAGCCTGTCTGGATGCAAGAATAATGCTTCCAGTTTATGATACTGTCTCCTGTGACTACCTATTGGATGCAGTTGGCTCACTATTTACACTGCTGTGTACATTTATATGATATTACTCCTCTTTTGAAAGGGCCACCAGAGTGCACACAGCCTTCCTTTGGTGGTTTGTGGAACTGCACTGGATGGAATTTTGATGATTTGTCTTTTTCTCTGCCTCCTGCCTTTCTCAGAATAGTTGTACCCTTTGTGATTTTAGTAAGGGAGATGCACCAATCTTTCTTATTCATATCACAGATTAAAAAGCATCTCAAGGAACATTGAAGGGCCAATTTGGTTGGTTTGTTTTTGTGTGGGGAATAATTTCTATCTACCTCATAAAAGTGTTGTGAGAAATAAGATAGTTTCTTGTCTCAGTTTCTGATATATAGTTGGTTTATGATAACTAGAGACATTGTTAATTCAGTCTTTCCAGCAAAATAAGATTGGTATGTTTTTAATAGGGTTATTAAAAGACAATAAAAATAGCCTAAAACTCAAGCATGTTATGTGTACAAATCAATGAATTCTAGTATATTTGCAGGCTTATACATCTGTAACCTAGTCAACTTTTATTACTACATCCTTTAGCTTCTTTTGTGTGGATGTTGTGGAGGGTGATGATGCTGGTAATCCAAACCAGTGCCTAAAACATGCAGGACAATTGCCATACCAGTGATTCTTAGTTCCCGTCTTTCTTTCTTTAGCTTCTAACACTCTAACTGATGCATAACCTTAAGCCTTTCATCTGCCAGTCAACCTGTAGTTAACTGTGTCTTATTTTGCCTATTTCTCATCTACCATATGAATAATATTCTATTCAATTTATAGTAAATATGTTTACTTGTGACTCAGTATAATGATTTTCCATAACCAATCTTCCTCATAGAGTGATGTTTTTCAACATTCTTCTAGATGGACAATATTAGAATGCATCAGTATTTGCTTTTTATTTCTGTATAATATTTTATTGTATGGATATGCCATATTTAATTTATGTATTGATCATTTGACTCATAATTAGATTTCTTTGCTGCTATGAATAATAATGTAAATAGTTGTGGTCAAATGTTTGGGTAGAATAAGTAGTACATTTTTTGTGGAGGGGGGCACACCCAGCAGTGATTGGGAATTATTGCTGGCTCTTTTCAGCTCTTTTCTGATCACTCTTGGATGGTTTCATGTTATTGTGTATTGAACCTAGATTAACTGCATGTAAGGCAAGTACTTTACTTTCTGTTCTATCTTTTTAGCCCCCATTTTATTTTTTGGAAACACATATGTAGGAGTCGAATATGGAATTAGAAGGTGGTTCTTTAATATCTGAGGAGTTGTTAAGCTGGTTTTTATAGTGACTTCACTACTGCATATTCCCACATTCCACATATGATGACTACAACTTCTAATCTTTATTAGAACTTATTGTCAAGACTTTTTAATTCTACCCTCTTAATGGTATTAGTGACATTTTATTATGGTTTAGATTTACAGTTGAGGGTTGTTATATTGTAAAAAATTTACCTTTTTTCTTTTCTTGTTTGATTCTTGGTACTGATTTCCACAGACTCTTTAGAAATTATGTACTACTAATAAATAGTTTTCTATTTCTCATAGTTTTCCTCAAGAGGCACTCCATCCCATTGATAAAATCTTAACATCTCTTGGATTCTCTTGTAGTCTGGTTTTTGACCTTAATGACAAAAGCTAGGTTTTAATGGTATAAAGATAGGGGGCTCTATTAACTCCTATAACAGAACTAATGTAAAAAATCATGCCAGTTTAGAGATAAAAGTAAAAAACTTTATCCTACAACCTTGTCAGAGTAGCTATCCAGTGTATACTCCAGTTTTCTCTATAGGGGCAGATTCACACAGAAATCCTGAATATATAAATAAACAAGTATCTTAGTATAACAATGCTGAGTGGCATCAGGCTCTGAGAATCTGATTTACTAGTTTGTATAACATATTTTGCTTGTATCTTAAAAAAAACTTAGATATAAAACCTTTGAGTCCAGGGCATTGGCTAAGATTCCTTCTTTGGGCAACACAGTTCCTTCCTTGGGAGGAATCTATCCATCATAGTTGCCTTTGTAATTTTCTTTTTGGAGTGTGTGTGTGTGTGTGTGTGTGTGTGTGTGTGTGTGTGTGTTCACTT
Source organism: Suncus etruscus (assembly GCF_024139225.1). Lineage (NCBI taxonomy): Eukaryota > Metazoa > Chordata > Mammalia > Eulipotyphla > Soricidae > Suncus > Suncus etruscus. The sequence goes on from NC_064852.1 coordinate 55,128,208, forward strand.
AACTAACCTCTTTTCTGTTTCATGAACTTTTTCTTTAGTTATGTTGATACTATCACCATCTGCTAGCAATGGAGGCTTTCTAATTATTTTTTCTTCCATATTTTCCTTCCATATTAAAGGCTTTGGCATATAACTGTGATTTTATAGTCTGGCAAAGAGGGTTGGCCTGGGAGCCAAGGGATTTTTAGGTTTTTATATAGAAGTTTAAATCTTAGGATAGTCTTAATCACTGGTTTTATCAGCATGCATTGGACACTCTGCTCTGTACTTTTTATGTTTTTGTCTCATTCAATCTTCAGAACAATCCTGGGAAATAAAGTTTTCACCATTTCTCATTTTTAGGAGAGAAGATGAGATGTTAGTTTAGAGAGACACAGTGTTCAAGTTGGGGCTGAAACTGATACTTGTGACCTGCATCATCCTGTGAACTGCCAAACCTTGGTTTGAGGCAGTCCTGGGAAGGAGGAGGAGCTTGTTTTAAGAGAGTGAGCCTAGGCATTCCTGGTGTGTGTGCTTGGGGCAGCATGAGTATAGTTTCAGACTCAAGGAGAAGTTGGGATGTAACAGTCATGAGCAGCCACAAATTTTGACACCTAGTGTGGGTATAACAGCTGGGAGAGGGAAAAAGGTTTCAATTTCCTTGTAGCCCAGTAGGAAGCTACTTTTTCAGTCAGAGTCAACAAAATATGTGACTTGCATCTGTTTCTACTTCACATAATTTAACTACTTTTTGGTTTCATAGCTTCGTCTATTTGGTAAGATTAAAGCTACTTGGGGCCGGAGCAGTGGCGCTGGCGTCTGCCTTGCCCATGCTTGCCTAGGATGGCCCACAGTTTGATCCCCCAGCGTTCCATATGGTTCCCCCAAGCCAGGATTGGCCTCTGAGTGTCACCGGGTGTCCCCCTCCTCACCCCCCAAAAAAGATTAAAGCTATTTGATGTCTGGCTCAGTGATAGAGCATATGTTTCACTTGTAGGAGGCCCTGACTTGGACCCCAGTACACATAACTAGCTCCCAAAATAAATTGTTAAAACTACTCATTGTTGGGATTAAAGCAATAGTACAACACATAGGGTATTCTCTTTATATGAGGTTGAGCCATGTTCAGTCCCCAGCACCCCATATGGTCTCTTGAGCACTGCTAGGAATGATCCCTGCATGCAGATCAAGGAGTGAATTCTAAGCACCACTGGTGTGGCCCCAAATCTAACAAAAAAAAATAATAACCCAAATACTATTCAATTGTATTTGATTTGAAAAATCAGATACAGAGTTTTCTGTCGAAATGTATTTTCTCTTCTTGTACTTGATAAATAAACTATTAATAAATAAACTATTATAAGTAACATGTTTTTAAATATAATAAGATGAAATTAAATTCTTTATTGTAATGTGGTAAGAATATTAGATTCATGACACACCTTAATAAAAAAAGAATTATTAACTGTAGGTACAACATTGTTCAGTAGTTCATAAATACTAGAGTAACTGAAGTTTCCCCATTGTTAAACTTCTTCTTTTGATTTTCAAGTTGTAGATCTTTAAGTCAAATTTTTTAGAATTTTGGAAGGTTTATAACTAAAAAGGACATAGGTAACAATCTTTATGTATTAAAAGTTGTTAACAAAAATGCTTCATTGTGCACTGTTGGAGAGGGAGAATTTTGAAAGCAGTTTGTCCAGGAAGCTGCCCCATTTTTTCATGGTAGGGTTACAATCTTCCTCCCATAGCTTTCCTAAGTGTCAGAAAGGAAGAGCAGACTTGTTGTGTTTCTTTATTTGCTCTTATATTGGGATTACCTACTTAATTTTGTTTCTTGGCACTTTCATCAAAGAAATCTTTTACTCTTACAGTTTGTATTTTTTATTATTATTTAAAGAAAATGCATCACATAGTTGGTCAAATACATTTGTTTCCAGGTAAGTGAAAGCAAAGTTATTACAAAATAAAACAAAAAGAAAATAAATGAAAGAGAAAAAGAAAACAATGAAAGAATAAAGAAAAAGTACAGTAGCAAGCTCATTTGTGAAAATTATTGCATCACCAATGAAGTCATTAATACAATGGCAGAAGGTTTCGTAAGCTCTTATTATATGTCCAGTCTGTTAAGTTGGGGTGTTCCTTTAGGGATGACAGCATCAAACAATGAAGTTGTCGAGAAATCAGAAGCTACAATACTATGAATTTTAGGGGCATATACTCAGCTGCAGAGTTACCTGGAAGAAGGCCCAGTTGGTGGCTGTGTTTGTATGTGTGGCTACGGCTGCCAGGCTTTCCTGAAAGAAGGAAGATATGGGGGAGGGTGACTGTACTTGCTCCTGGTGATATCAGCCCAACACCTGAAGTGTAGTCAGATCAGCATTCTTGTAGAGAATTGTAGAGGGTCAGTGATGAGGCAGGGCCATTGGGAAAAACAGTAATTGTGGTTAATGGAAATTGAATAGCCTTCAAAATGGTAGCCATGCAAAGGGTCTTTTGACAAGTCCTGTCTAAGAGAACAGATGGAAGCTTGGAAAATGGCCTGTTTAAACTCATGTATATTAGTATTCCTGGTATTGCTGTTTTAAGGAAGATAGTGGCTTCTGTTTAGACAAGCCAGGCTGAATGTCTTCTTGTTCTCAGGATTTGGTGATTTTTTAATTGACAACTCAGGAAACTTGGGAAGGGGTCCCAAAGAGACTCTTTTCTGCTTGTCCTAAGAACTGTGAGGATTCATGAGTAAATAATGATCACAAATATTTTGTATAGTATCTGTCTTTACAAGATATTTGTATAGATATTCCTGTACAAATATCAGCGAATCTGAGTCTCATCCTGTAACCCTTCAGGAAATAATGTTTTTCTCAGTGAGAATGGTGTTCGCAGAACCTGGTTTCTGATTAGATAAGTGTACTTCCCATATAGCATGAGACTGTGTTTTACAGATGAGAAAATTATTTGTTTTGCTGAAAGTCCAAGTCCACCATTCCCTTCTGGAGACATATCTTCTACCAGACAATGTGTGTGTGTGTGTGTGTGTGTGTGTGTGTGTGTGTGTGTGTGTGTGTGTGTGTGTGTGTGTGTGTGTGTGTGTGGTCTTCTTTGAAGTTGGGGACCATGGAAAGTTCCAGAACTGATATGATATTATCTTGACAGGAATAAGCCTAGGTAGAGATTAATGTGAACAAAGACAGGATGGTGGGTTTGACAAAGATCAGAAAAATTGGTTCTTTTGGCTGGGCCCTGTGAAGGACTAAGAGAGAAGCTGGAGAGGAGGCCAGGGCTTTGAAGACTTGGGAGGAAATTGGGTTTTGAAGAATAGCAGGAAGCCATAGGCAGACTATTGAGCCAGAGGTGGAATGATTTGATTATATATCACTGAGTTGGAGGACTTGGGTGTTGTGTCATTTGAGAATTCTTCCCTTATGAGACCAGATGCCATTGTTTTAAAGCAAAAACATATTTATGCATTTCATTTATTATTATTGGGGTGCAGAGTTGTAGAACAAACATATTCTAAGTAATATAAATTTTATTTTATTTATTTAATACGAGACCTTTCACGTGCTGTTCAGGAGTCCTAGGGGACCTTTCCCACCAATTCTCAGCCAAGCAGGCTAGTGGTTCAATGGAGGTCCAATTCTATAGTGCTGCTTGGCCCTGTGGTACAGGGAATACCCAAGCTATCCCAGCAGCTGCAGGTACTTCCAGATATGTACCTGCTAAGCTCAGAGAACATGTGTTGGGGATAAAACTGAAACGGGCTCTGTGTAAGGCATGTGCCTTAACTTCTGTATTGTCTTCCCACCCCACATATAAATTTTTATGTTAAATTTCTCTCTTATTTATTCATAATTATTCTCATCTGTTCCTCCCTGACCCATGAAAAAAATGACAATAAACAGTGTAGAAAGTGTTCCAGAATAATACTCCCCATATGTTTTATATACATATACATATTACACACAACTAAGGATAAACAAAAATACTGCACATTATTCTAAAAACTGTGCTTTTATTTCCTAATAAAAATGATCGAGGGTATCAAAACATTTCTTGCCTGTATATCTTACTTATCTTTTTTTAACAATATTTTTACCTATTTTTATTGCCTTCCTGGAGTTCTGCTGTTGAACATATATATGCTAATTTATTTTTATGTATCTTATTAAAATATTTGAGAGGTTCCAGCTTTTGTTGCCTTAAGCTGCCACACCCCTTCCTGCTGTGTGTGCATGCAATAATTTCCTCCGGAGTGCATCCATTTAGTCTTTACTTGAAGATGGAAGCTGGTTTGTTGGTTGGAGTATATCTCCCATGAAGCACTGTCTGCCCCTGTGTATGTGGCCTTTGTTTGCCTCTGAACTGTCCATCTTTGTTGTTCAATGGGTGGCCACTGCAATTGGACGTGCTGTCAGCTACAAATGCACAAGAGAATTAGGAACATATGCAGGCACTGGGAATCTCAGCTATTTTATATGCACATCAAGCTGGCAGTATTCCCCAGGTGCCATTCACTGTGTGAGGCACAGCTGCAGGTCTGTATTAAGTTGCTTGCCTGAGTATCAGGAGTAACTAAAGCCAGAGACAGGCTTACAAACAATAAGTACCCAAAGCTGGGTCTGCCCTTTGAATAATTAACCTGTGATTCTGCATTTCCAGAGCTGTGATTGATGGAGGCAGCAGTTGGCACACTCAGGATCAAATACACATTTCATTATTATCAGATCTACATCTTGCAAATATTGCATCTAATTAAAAATAGAGTGTTAACGGAGAATGATTTTGCTGATGAAATATCTTGCAGGACGAAAATGACATAAGAGTCATTTAGGAGAAATATTGCGCCTGCATTGTTGCACCCATTTCCTACGATGGTTTAAGACTGGCCTAATTGAGATGGTTGCAGAAGTCACACAGCTTTCAGGTCTTCTTGTGTGTTACGTGAACATGACACCTTAATTCTCCCCATCTTTCTGTGGTAGGTCTCTGTCTACCCCATCAGTGCTCACTTGCAAGCTAAGTGCTGGGCACCTGCTTAACAAAATCTTTGGAGAAACGTTAGTCAAAGTACCAATTTTCATGGCTCTTTTTGAAAATGTGATTTGGGAGACCAGAAGATGATATATTGATATGTGCCCAACCCAGAATCAATTGCAGGAACCACAAGTTCCCCAGAACATCTCCAGTAAAGCCGTGGATGCCCCAGCACTACTGGGGTGATCTGGGTATCTCTAGCTCTTCAGGCAAAATACATCTTCAGGAGCTTATTCTGAACTGCTGGCCTAGTTAACTGAGTATCCCCAGTGGGGTGCCCAGACCTCTTGAGCACAGTTTAATGGCTCTCAATCCCTCCACTAATGTGACTTTTTGTAGCAAAGTAGGCCAATTATAAGCATCCATATTCTTTTGTTTGTTTGTTTATTTGTTTTCTGTTTTTGGGTCATCACCCAGCAGTGCTCAGGGGTTACTCCTGGCTCTACCCTCAGAAATCACTCCTGGCAGGCACGGGGGACCATATGGGATGCCGGGATTCAAACCACTGTCCTGCAATGAAGGAAAATGCCTTACCTCCATGCTATCTTGTCGACCCCATCCATATTCATTTTATATTAAAAACCAGATTAATATAAACTGAAATAATTTGTTGCCAGGCTGGGGAGATGATCGTTGAGCTTTCAGGCATGCTTTGCATGTGGGAGCCCAGGACAGTCTTTGACACTGTAATCCCCTGCATAGTGTAGAGTATGTACCTCTCTCCCCATGCCTGAGGGTTATTGAAATTCAGGGCAAAAAGAATCATAGATGGTTTGAGGAAATGAAGGAAAGTGTGTAAATTTTTGTGTCCTCTACTGTATCTTATTTGCTTGGCCCACTTCACAGGAAGAATGTGTGTCTGCACATGCATGTGCAAAACATATTGGGAGATTTGATGTGAGATAAACTATTTGCACAAAGCTACTTTCTAGAAATAATTATTTTGATTTATTCCTTCCCCAATCCAAGAGGAAACCGAGGTTATTAGATTTTGTTCCAAAAGAGGCATATATTATTGAGCTAAAGAAAGGCCTTAAGCAAATAATTCTATTTTCCCCCAACAAAATAAAATGATTTAGGTGGATTCATTGTAAATAGGCTTTTCTTTTTTTGGCTTTGGGTACAATTTTATATCAATTCAAAATTTCCTTCTTTAATGGCATCATAAGTAGTAGGATTCACAGTGAAGATGAGCAATTATGAAACTAGAAGAAAATGGAGATAACGAAAGAAAGTATAGTATACTAGAGACACTTATTTTGCAAGCAGCTGACCAGGCAGGGTTCAATTCCCAGCACCACATTTGTCCCCTGAACTTCACTAGGAGTGATCCTGAGCAGGAATAAGTACTGAGAACATCTGAATGAACACAATGAAGGAATATATATTGGAACATTGTATGGCCAAAACTCAACTATCAGCAACTTTTGTTAACTCTGAATCTCATGGTACTTTAATTAAAATTTAATTAAAAATTAAAAATATATATTTTTGAAAACCAATGGTAAGAAAAAAGTTCTTAAATGTAATGTGCTTTGAATTTAGTACTCTAAGATTAAAACTCACACAGAAACAATCAATTTGGTAGTAATCTTTGTATTTCTCTTATGTCAATGCACCAGCATATATGTATTTTCTAAAAATTGAGTAAAGTCCATTTATTTTGTTATACAGTTTGCTTTCTGGTCCACATAGTTTTCTAGAGCAAGCATTAACTTGTATTTTAAAAAAATCTTGAGGAGCCAGAGTGATAGCACAGCACTAAGGCGTTTGCCTTGCACAAGGCCAACCCAGAATGGACCCAGGTTCAATCCCACACATCTCATATGGTCCCCTGAGCTTGCCAGGAGCAATTTTTGAGCCCAGAGCCAGGAGTAGCACCTGAAAGCTGCCAGATGTAACACAAAAACCTAAATAAATGAAAGTAAATTAAAAAACCTTGATATATTTTATTTTAAGTAGCTGTCACTAATTTTATCGGTGCACCATTATTAATAATTCCCTTTTTGTAAAATGTTTTCCTTTTTCATTTTTATTAATTAATATCTTTATTTAAACACCTTGATTACAAATATGATTGTAGTTGAGTTCCAGTCATGTAAAGAACACCCCCCTTCACCAGTGCAACATTTCCATGGCCAGTGTCCCAAATCTCCTTCCTCCACACCCTACCCCTGCCTGTACTCCAGACAGGCTTTCTACTTACCTCATTCATTCACATTGTTCTGGATTGTGCTCAGTGTAGTTATTTCTCTAACTGCACTCATCACAATTTGTGGTGAGCTTCATGAGGTGAGCTGGACCTTCCAGTCCTCCTCTCTTTTGTCTCTGAGAATTATTGCAAAAATGTATTTTGTTTTTCTTAAAATCCATAGATGAGTGAGACTATTCTGCGTCTTTCTCTCTCCCTCTGACTTATTTCACTCAGCATGTAGATTCCGTGTACATCCATGTATAGGAAAATATCATGCCTTCATCTCTCCTGACAGCTACATAATATTCTATTCTGTATATGTACAACAATTTCTTTAGCCATTTATCTGTTGAAGGGCATCTTGTTTGTTTCCAGAGTCTGGCTATTGTATATAGTGCTGCAGTGAATATAGGTGTGAGGAAAAGATTTTTGTATTGTATTTTTGTGTTCCTCAGTTATATCCCTGGGAATGGTATAGCTGGATTGTATGGGAGCTCAATTTCCAGTTTTTGGAAGAATCTCCATAGTGCTTTCCATAATGGTTGAACTAGACAGCATTCCCACCAGCAGTGAATAAGAGTTTCTTTCTCTCTACATCCCTGCCAGCACTGCTTGTTCTCATTCTTTGTAATGTGTGCCAATCTCTGTGGCGTGAGATGGTACCTCATAGTTGTTTTGATTTGCATCTCCCTGATGATTAGTGATGTGAAACATTTTTTTTCATGTGCCTTTTGGCCATTTGTATTTCTTCTTTGAGTGTCTATTCATTTCTTCTCCCCATTTTTTGATGGGGTTAGACGTTGTTTTCTTGTAAAGTTCTGTCAGTGCCTTGTATATTTTGGATATTAACCCCTTATCTGATGGGTATTGGGTGAATAGTTTCTCCCACTCAGTGGGGGGCTCTTGTTTTCTGGGCACTATTTCTTTTGAGGTGAAGAAGCTTCTTAATAGATTCCCATTTCTTTATCTCTGCTTCCACTTATTTGGAGAGTGCTGTTTCCTCCTTAAAGATGCCTTTAATCTCAAAGTCCTGGAGTGTTTCACCTACATATTTTTCTATATACCTGATGTCAAGGTCTTTAATCCATTTAGATTTTACCTTCATACATGGTGTTAGCTGGTCGTCTGAGTTTGCTTTTTTGCACTTTGTGGAAACATTTAATAAAATATTTTCTATTATGACAGCAATGAAAACTAATATATTCTTGTTCTTTTCTGATATTTCTGAGAATATTCTTGAGATTTCTAGTCAAAAGTATGATACATTTTGCTCCATTATCTTCTGTCAATTTATATTACATCTCCCCCAAGAAATCTTTAACAAGAAAAGGCAAAATAATATTCATTTCAACTTTGCTGTTTTATTTCTTTCTGAAGGCAAAAATCCTTGGAAATCTCACTCCAAATTGTTTGACTGACCAAAAGTTTTCAGGAGGTTGTTGAGCCAGATTGTAGTTCACTTTATTTCATAATCATTTCTGTCTTGTTCATAGAAATGTTGTGACCATCTCTTCACAAGTGCCATCAATTTAAGTTTAAAAGAGTAAAGATAAGATTAACAGGGATTCGGCTGCTTTACTCTCTGCTGGTAAAGCCATTTGCGAAAATAAAGTTGGGTTGGTATGAGTTAGTTCTGGGAAACCTATATTTTCTGATCAAAAACTTGTTAATTTTGTCATGTTTACAGGTTTTAAAATCAGTTGCCTAAGAATGTTAAGGAAAGCATTGATTTTATCAATCTTTAATTTCTGGGATTCTTTTTACAAATACTCAGACCATATACTTGTTTCCTGTTTACCCTGAGCTTTTATCAATAACCACTGGCAGATTTCCCACAATGTGACAGTTTTTTCTATGCTGGGGAGAATGGGATTTGGAGTCTGGCAGTTGGTATAGGGCCTGGAGATTTCTATTTGAGTCTCTCTTATATACTCTTAATGAATTGTATCTCCCATGCCACGTCTGATTGAAAATTCAAGCAAAAGAAAAAAAAAAAACAGAAAGTAGTGCTGTTTCCAGTTTTCCTGGTCTTCTCTTGACCTTAGCTATTTATTCTTGAATTGTAGTCTGCTATGAATTATGCTGAGTAGCACCTGAAAAACTTTTAGGGGGCTCAAATAGAAAAAAAGATGTTTTTCAAGCTTAATCAATTTTACCCATGTATATATATGTATATTATATATGTATGTTACATACTTATATATGGACTATCCTTTTGGATTTGTCTTTGATGGATTATTTTCATATATTCTTCTGATTCCTTTCCTTATTCAAGAGTTTTTTCTGCTGTCTCAGTGATTTAGTTATGGGTTTCCTTTCTTTCAGCCTTGCCATTTTTCAAGCCATTGTTCAGGACAAAAATGATCCCCAAAGATTTGGACAGCTCAGGACATGGTGAGCAGGACTTAGAGAACCCTTGAGTGGTTGTTCTCATAGCCACATATTTCTCTAGAAAACATAGACCCTTTGAAATTGTCCTATGATACCTGCTTCCCTACTTGCTTTTTCCATCACAAGCTATATTTTATATATATTTTGTATATATTATATATTATAATTGAGCTGGATTTAGGACTTTTCTTTGCACGTGTATTATTAGGAATGTACCCTTTGCAAATATTAGGAATGTACCCTATTGCAAATATTAACAGTTGATTACATTTTACTCTGAGGCATTTCCTATGACATCTCTTGTTATAAATCTTTCTAGCATTCTTTGGTAAGCTTTCTAAAGTTCTCTTTCTTCACTTTCTCTGTCCTGTTTTGTTATCTTCCCTCTCTGTTTTGCATTTTTATATTACAGATGTCTATGTCATGTACAGTTGTGCACACACATGTAGATACACAGAGTAATATAAAAACGTGCAGAGATTTATAAATGATCAGGATAGGTGAGAATAATGAATGTATATGTGAGGGATAATGTCTTCATTACCAAGATAACATTTGTTCCTAGTCATAGATAGCATACATATTTGAAAGCTTGATTATTCTCAGATAGGTAAAGAATATAGGAGTTAGTATACTTATTATTGATAGGTATACATATTAACTCTCAAAATCTAGTTCTTTGCCTACTTCTTATTTTGAGGTAGGGCATCAGAGGATTTAGTTTGGTATATTATACTATGACAGATGGAGGGCTTAATTTGGTTACCCATTTTTATTATTATACACTGGATCTTTTCACTTTGCAGGTATATATTATGTCAATTTATAATTAAAAGTTAGTGTAAATTTTTAATTACAATTGGTAAAAGACAATGCTTCAGAAGGTGAGTTTTGAAGTTACCTTTGTGTCTGTATGTGTAGGGGGAAAATTGGGTTACTTGTATATGGCAGTGCTTGGTGGACTATTATGGTGTTGGAGCCTCTGGCATGAAAAAACATGTTTTCCAGCTTGTTGAGCCATCTGCTCAGCTGTTATCTTTTCCTTAAGACAAATTACAGTGATCTCAATGGTCTGATTAGGACAAAACTGAACACAGAACCTTAGAAACCATGGTGTTTGGAGACTGATTTCTTGGACTTGTTGGTTCCCTGCATTGAATAGCTCTTTTCACTGCCATATATAAAGTGGTGTTAGCTCTGATTTTATAGCACTTAATCTAAAATGACTTTAGAGTGTCAGATAGTGATCTGTCTAGCATTGTTATAAAGTGGATCTTAATGCAGCTTCTTCTCAAGACTTTTTATAAGAACTTATTATATTTTGAAATACTGTGTGAGCTTATATAATTTGGTTTTCATGCAAGATATGTCCTGAAATGTCCCTTCTCTTTTGTTTTGTTTTTGTTTTTTGTTTTTTTGAAAGCAATGTTTGGAAAGGGTGAACACTTCTTTTCCTTACCAACTTTGGAAAGGGCAGTTTTAAGTGGGAAGCTTGTGAGGCAAGCAGAAGTGTATCAGCCCTATGGTTGGCATTACTGATTGTCCCTTCTGGGCCACACCTAAAATAGAGCCCCAGGTATTGCTCTGCTAGTTCTCTATGCCTCTCTGGAGGAGCCCTTTCCTTCTGCCTGGTGTGTGAACTTATGGCTTTTTATCAATGTCTGTACAGTCCTACTTCACTTCTTCCTGTTGCCTCCTCACTATACTTACCTAATTCCTACTATTCAGAAATATGCTTATTCCATGAAACAGATTTGCTGGACTCCATACCCTTATTCCCTTGGTCCAGGAGGTTCACTACAAAAATTAGTCCCTATGTCTCATGTAGGTGTTAGAGCTGCTTTGGCAGCAGTTGGTGAATGGAACCATCTTGTTGTCAGGTGCTCTAAGTAGGGCAGAGGTAGGGTTAGTTTCTATGGTACTTGGATGCAAAATCAGAGGCCAAATTTCTCCTGAGTGATTGTTTCTTTACATAGAGGGTATGGAGAGTGTTGAGCTATACTCAGAGTTCTTAGGCTTTATTCTGGGATTTGTATTCAGAGGTCATTCTTAGCAAAGCTCAGGGGACTATGAGGTGTCAAGTATGGAGCTGGGAACAGTATCATGCAAGACAAGAGCCTTAACCCTGTATCTTTCTGGTCCTACTCTGACCTAGTCTACCACTTATATGAAACTAGAGGATGTTTCAACCCCAGTTCTGCTCACATTTTGGTCCAGCTTGTTTTTTGCTATAGAGTTGTACTGTGTTTTAAAATAGATTTATTATCAGCAACCCATGGCCTCTACCTTTTAAATGCTAATTCCCACACTCAAAGATATGACAACCCAAAGTGTCATCAAATGGTGTTAAGTGTCTTCTAGGTTTGTGCAGAGGCTAGTAATATCTCTTGGTGAAAAATTTATGAAGTAATATGACTTACTAAGGGTAACTTAAAATTTCTCTAGCCTCCACATATTTGTTTGATTGAATTTTTGTTTCTTTGAGCAGGCGAAAATTTATTTATGTCATCTAGAAGGCTTTTAAATGTCTGGAAAAGGCCACACAGTGACTACAGTAATTTATACCAAAGTGGCTTTAATATTTTTTCCTTTGTGAAAGTCAGAGAAAAGTGGAAGGATGGTAATGGAGTACTAGATGTTCAAGAAGTTGGAGGCTGAAGCTGATGAAGGGGATAAGGGTGTTGATAGAATCATCCTAAGGATTTTTTTCAGTGATGTATCTTGAAAGATATTGGGAATAGCTTTTTATGTGGTTCTTTATTTTTTTTTTACTTTAGAGCCACATCCTGCAGTACTCTTGGCTCTGCCACAGGGATCACTTCTGATGGGTTTAAGGACCATATGGGATACCAGCATGCAAAGCAGGCACTCTACTTGCTGTACTATCACTCCAGCTTCTAGATGTGTTTCTCAGTAAAATTTTGCTTGTCCAATTTATAATCATTGCAAATTAAGGAAAAAATTGAATGGCACACCTCAGCTCTTTTCTGTTAAGTCAAATTTTTGGCATGTGACCTTTTAAAAAAAAGCCTGTGAATAATTCCCTTAATTGACTGGCTGTAATGTTTTTATTCCAGAATAACATTGTAGTTCAGTGATAGCACACACACACTACCCCCACCTCACTGCCCTGCACACCCTCTGACAAGCCGTTAAATCAGTGAAGGGTGAAAATTACATCTCATTCTCATGTTTTTGAATTGGAAACCTTCTTTTCACCAAGTATGTTCATGGTTAATAAAATGATGTGTACACACCCATCAGTCTTTATCCACAGACACCAGTTCTCCAATTCAGTTGAACTACTAGCATTCATGGTGCAGATTCAATGTTGACTTGTGATTAACCATAGCCTCATTATGTAAGCCCTGTTAGGGACAGTGTCTTTCCCATCTGTCAGAGAGCCAATGGACTGGTAATTGGGAAGGAAACGGGTGTTATGAGGGCTGATCTGAGCCATGAAGCATTTCTTTTGCACTGTGCTTAGAAGTCAGTCTTCCTTTTTTTTTTTTTAAAGCATGGGCAGGTTGCTTTAATTCAAAATCATTGGGCAGACAAATTATAACAAAATGGGTCTTTTCAATAATAGTGAAAATGGTAATGAGCCTTAGATAAACCAGTAGGATAATTACAGTGGGAGTAATAAATGGCTTTCCTTTTTATTGCTCTCTCTTAATCATTTGCCCCATGGGGCTGGCAACCTGTCCCTATGAGGCTGTTTCTGTTGTTGGCAAAATAAAGGCCATGGTTGGTAATGTCTTTGCTAGATCTGAGCCCCAGTTGGGCTCTGTGGATTATTTATAAATGTGCTTATATCACTTCTGATTGTAGAACTGTTGGGGGGGGTGAATTATTTAGACTGTACATCCAGGAAGTTCTGGCATGCTTGCATGTTAGTCACTCTTAGTTCCAGAATCATTTAGTATGGGTTTGGAACTGCTCTGCTGAAACTCATAGCCTGACACAGGAACTAGCTTCCTCAAATAATGCAAAATACATTCACATATACTTTCCTTCACTTTGAATAACTGAAACAGGATCTTTTTTTTTTTTTTATTGTCTTATCTTCTGAATATCTTCATGTCTTTCTACACATGCAGGAGACAAGCCCATGGTAGATGGCTATAGTCATAGACTTGGACAAAAGTTATTGACAACAGAGTCCCCAGAAAGCATTGAGAGAACAGATAAAGACTTCATATAAAAGGTTCTGGCCCACCTGCTCTAAAACATACCCAAGAGTTGGGTGAGTGCCACAGAATAAAAGATATAGGAAGAGCCCCAGATAATATCAGAGAAACTGGTTAAGAAAAATGTAGATTGGTGGTGGCTGGGTCATGGATTTCCCACTGGTGATACAACCTCTACTGCAAAGCCATAAATATGCTTCTTATAGCTTTAGAACCTTATTTTCCTCACACGCTCAATGTGTCATATGGACCTGTTGTGAGGAATACATGTAATTGTATAAGCAAAATATCTACCCTAGGACCTGCCACTTAGTAGGAACTTGGCAGGCAAAGCTCATATAGGAGGAATATCTCTGCTGAATATGTAGTTTCTATGCTAGGGTTAGTGATGTATTTTTTTAATTGAGTCATGTGGATCCTAAGATTATTCATAAATTGTTTTAGGAGTACAATGTTTCAAAACCAATCCCTTCGCCAGCATGATTTTATTTTAGTAATTTCAAAATATGTTTACCCTGTAGAGGCTGTCCATATCTTTGTATACTCATCACTGCTCTATCAGAACTTTTCTGTCTTTATCCAACAGGAAGCTCAAGTCTAGGTCTTTATTTTTGACAAAAGTTTCTATATGTCTTGTTTGACAAAAAATCTGGACAGTCTATAAAAATCAAAACAAAACTGCCTGCCTGGGCTTACAGTAGATAATAGAACCAGAATTTTTACTGTGGAGACTGGTAATGGGACTTAATCAGATTCCACAAAGAGGAATCTGATGAATTTGGGAACCACATGATTCACCTGTCATGGTTAATTGTACAATGACTCTAGGTATACTTGCTTTTCAATCTCATTCTAAAGATGTCTGCCTTCATGGGCCTCAGACATAGCAACAGGAAAGTGAGTTCATAGAGAGGTATTTGTAGTTTAAAGAGTGAGTTTTATACCCCATTAAAGGAAGGTAAAAATAGAAAGTCAGAGTTTGTATTCATTGGGACCATTGCATTGTTTATTTTGCTGTGGGCCAATCCCAGTAATGCTCAGGCCTTATTCCTGGCTCAGTGGTCAGGGATTACACTTGATGGGGATTGAAGGACCATATTGGGTGCTGAAGACTAAACCTGGGTTGACTACATGCAGGGTAAGTGCCTTCCAAATAGTGCACTTGCAAAAATAATACTCCTGCATGTGCTTGGGCACAAGGTACACATTTTAAATGGTCTCTGTTCTGATCCATGCTCTGCTCTGTTCTACTCCCGATTCTGCTCCATGAGGCAGCCATGAACCACCCCAGCCAAAATATTTCCTGAGGATATGTCAGCAAAGTAGGCTATCTGCACCCACGAAGGGCAGAGCCAGAGGAACGATGCAGCTCAACTTTAATTTGCAGATGTGCACATCTTCTATGCTACAAGCATGACAATTGGGAAACAAAGCAGGCCAGAACCATGCAGAAAGAATGAAGATGACAACTCTGATAACCTGAAAAGTCACTACCACTTAGTTTCTCAGATAAGAAGTTTAGAGAAGGGGCTGGAGAGATAGCATGGAGGTAAGGCGTTAGCCTTTCATGCAGGAGGTTATCGGTTCGAATCCCAGCGTCTCATATGGTCCCCCGTGCCTGTCAGGAGCAATTTCTGAGCATGGAGCCAGGAGTAACCCCTGAGCACTGCTGGGTGTGACCCAAAAACCATACACACACACAAAAAAAAAAGAAGTTTAGAGAAGTATGGAAGATCCTCATAGAACTCAAAGAAAGCATAGATTGAGCTGAACAAACCACAAATAAGAATAAAAATATGAAAATAGAAATAAGAAATCTCAAAACTGAAATAACAGAACTTGGTAGGCAAAATGAAAACCTCAGTGGAAAGTCTCTCCAACAGAGTAATAGCAGCTCAGTACCGAATGAATGAGCTAGAGGATGAGTTGTATAACAACTCCATCCAACAGAAGAGATTGGAAAAATGCCTTGAATCAAATGATCAGCCAATGGAAAAATTAGTCAAAGAATGTGTAACAGATGGAAATAGAAATCTCTGCTCCAAACTCAACAGAAACAACATAAAATCATTGGTGTCCCAGAGAACCAGGAAGATTGCTATATTACTACCTCTTTTCCTAGGAAGAATGAGTGATGGTTCTATCAGAGATTTCACCATGGGGCCAATAGTATGTATAGTATGATTAATTTTAAAGAAATATGTATGAAAATTCTTTACGGAATGCTGGAAATCCTGTACACAGGTTAATTTGTTCTATGTTATCTCCAGTTATCTTGTTTTCTCTGTGTAGACAATGTTAGAACATATTCTTCAAATTCTTCCCAGAACTCTTGAATGGGATCATGCCTTGTAATAATTTTGTCTATAGTTAGTTATTTAGGTAAAAATTCCAGGTGTATTTAACTAAGAAATTGACTGATTAGACATTTGTAGGACATTGATTTGATTTACTTGTCAAAAGAGTTGGATATAGCAAGTCTGGGTTTTCAGATCCCTTGTCTTTTCTATGGAGGTAGTGGGATATAATTAGGTAAGTTAGAACACTATTTTATCTTCAGTCATCTTCTCACCTTTCTAGAGGCATCAAAGTTTTGTTTCTAGATGAATATCTGGTGGGTGGCACTGAAAAATGTGAATTCTTTTCTGTGCTCAAAACATTATCTTGGATTCTGTTTGGTAAACATCATCCTGGATAACTGTTGCTAGTTATCTGTACCTGCCTCTCTACTTGAAGATATTGTGTGTGTGTGTGTGTGTGTGTGTGTGTGTGTGTGTGTGTGTGTGTGTGTGTGTGTCTTCTGAAGATTCTTCATCCTTTCTAATTGAGCTTATGCAGAGCACAGAGATTCTAGGTCTCCCCTTCTATTCTATTCTGTAAAGTGGCAATCCATAGAATGATTACTAGTCAGCCCTTCTTGCTTATGTAATAGGATATTCGTATCT
This sequence comes from Suncus etruscus, assembly GCF_024139225.1. Classification (NCBI taxonomy): domain Eukaryota; kingdom Metazoa; phylum Chordata; class Mammalia; order Eulipotyphla; family Soricidae; genus Suncus; species Suncus etruscus. Next base: position 55,144,944 of record NC_064852.1, read on the forward strand.
CTGCTTCAAACTCATTCCTGCCTCCTACTGTACACTCAGAGGCAGCTTTGTTTTGTGTTCTGACTTGAGCCACATACAAACCCCTAGTACTGACTGACCAAGGTTTTCTTTTATGAAGTGGTACAGGTTATAATGATGGCTCCTAAGTGAGGGCAAGATCAGTGGATTTCAGAAGTAAAATATGCATTGACTTTAAGATCAAGTTTGCTTTATCAGTTTTCTTATTAAATTGGTTTATTAGCTTTGCTTATTGCATTTGTACATTTCTAAATGGAAACATGGAATTATAGGCTCCTTAACATCTGGACCCATAACTATTCTTTATGTTTGGGCAGTTAGTCTGGGGCCTCCACAAAATTCATCAGCCTATTTAGAAATCACATAGGTTACTGATATGGCTGTCTGTTGCCAGACTCTTGATTTTATTTCTGCTTTCTGAAATTATTTTTATTTTGACAGCATAGTATGATATAACATATTCAAGTTCTTCCTGAAATTCCCTTTCCTGGTACTGAGGCCCTGATACAAGAATCCTGACTGCAGTTGCAGATGAGTCAACAAATCAGGATCAATCCCAGAACACAGGATTGAGGGAAGTGTGTTAGGTAGAACGGAGGACATTTCAAAGAATGGCTGTAAAGACTTCACTGAGATGGATGATCAGTTTATTCCAGCCTCTGAAAGGTGCATAGTATATTATTGTGATGGGAGTTGAGCTAGATATCCTGGGCACCAAGGAAGCATATACTATATTATCATATGGAGATGGAGATGGTATGATTTGACAAACATCTGATAAACCTCCTAGATCCCTTCCATCTTTTTAGAGTTCCACTCCCTTCCTCCCACAGTATTTAGAAATCACCCCACCTGGGCAGGTTGTAGCTCAGGAATAGAGCACTGGCCTTGTATAGTCATGGCCTTGGGTCTAGTCCCTGGCATCATAAAGCAAAAATGCCCACCCTTGTTTACTCTGAAAAGTTTTGTATTTAGTAGGCTGCAATTTATATTTAGAATAATTGATTTCTCCTTTCTTCACTGAAGGCAGGATGACAATAACTGTGTGAACTCTCACCTTTATCTCTTGGGATAGTATAATTGGTGAAATTTTAGCTTACAGTATTGATTTAGGGACTAGATCAAAAGTTTATTTATAGGCATGTATTTTTTATGGAACACTCTTATCAACTTGTGAATCTAACATAAGGTATCATGAGATATCTAACATGAGATGCCATCTTATGATGTCAGTATTTACTAGCACGAGAAATTCTTAAATTTACAGCTACTAGTTCTATCAAGTGAAGGCTTAAGGAATAAATATATCTGTTATAATATAATGAGGTGACAGTATATTAACATTCCTCAAATAATTCAAAATCATTATTAAGTTTAGAAGACAAATGCCCCTATGGTTTACTGGATGAATGATACTTTCTTTTCAAATGCTTTTTTCTATTGGTGTAGCAGCTCTGCAGCTATCAAATAACAATTTCAGTACTATTATAAATTGTAGTACCTCAATTAAAAATTTAAATAGTAGATCTCCCTGTCTCTCTTCCATTCCTATACTTTACTCTTCCCTCCTCTTCCATCACCTCTCCTCTTACCTCCCCTCCCCTCATTAGCCCTCCTCTCCCCACTTCCTTCCCTCTACTTCTTCCCTTTCCTTACCCTCTTTTCCTTTCCCTTTTTTTTTCTTTTCCTGCTCTCCCCTCCTCTTCTTCCCTCTCTCCCTTGCCCTCCTTTGCAGTCTCTGATACCTGTTAAGAAAACACAAAAAAGAAAAAAAAAAAGAAAAAAAAATTTAAATAGTAGGCAAGAAGGATAGCTCAATAGGTAGGGCAATTTCCTTGCATGCAGCCAACCCAGGATTGACCTGGGTTCAATCTCCGGCACCCCACATGGCACCCCATATGGTCTAGCGAGCCTGCCAGGAGCTATTTCTGAGTGCAGAGCCAGGAGTAATCCTCTAGCACCACTGAACATGGGCCAAAAAACAACAACAAAATATTTAAATAGGTTCGGAATAATAGTATAGGGGTTAAGGTGACTTGCATGTGACCCACCTGACAATGCACTGTTAAGTGCAACTTCTGAGCATAGAACCAGGAGTAAGTCCTGGAAACTGCCAGCCATTGACCATAAGCTTCCCCACCTACATACACAAAAAGAAGAAAGAAAAACATTTTAATGCTTTGTTTCTCTATATTATCTATCGTTTTCTTTCTTACTCTGGGAAGTGTCAGCCCTAAAACTATGTATGTTTGTAGGTATGTAGATCATAGAATGGTTGCACAAATATATGATGTCCAACAGCATAGCAATTTATTGTTTTGCTTTCTACAGCTTTTTAATATATAAAAGAAAGCCCTTAAATTGTACATTGCTTTTCCTTCTTGCCTATAGGTAAATAATACCTACTGTTCACTTCTTACATTGTGGTTATGCAAGAAAATCTGTGCCTCCAACTAATAAATTAAAAAAAATTTAATAAGCCCCAATTCCTAGTGCTGCTTTCACACTAGAATATCTAGTGTGACTGCCAGTACCTTGGTTTGGGAGGTTTAAAAAAGTCAATAGTAGTTCCTATTGGTTCCTGCATTAATGACAGTTATTGAACTAGAACAGGCCTGATGCCCATCTATAATATAGTCTCTCTGGTTACAGTGCTCTTTAGGTAAAGCATTTTGCATTTCACATTGAGAACTATGTGAAAAATTTATGATCAACTTTTTTTTAAAACACAATGGTTACATATGTACCTAAAATACTAGTGTGAAAGATATGTAAGCCACTATGATCAAAATAAAAATTAAAAAAAAACACTATGGTTACTAGTTTGTTCATAATACAGTCCCCCCACACACAGATAAAGTTGTTCATGATTAAGTTTCAGTCATACAATGTACTGCAACCTTCACCAGTGCATATTTCCTGCCACCAGTGCCCCCAATTTTCCTCTCACTCTCCTTGATGTCCTCTTCCCTCCCACATCCCTCCCACCCCTGCCTACCTCAGGGGTAGGTATTTTACTTTACTCTTTCTCTCTCTCTTTTCTTTTATGACACGATGACTTGCACTACTGTTAATGACGGGGCACCATGCACGAACCTGTGATTAAATTGATGAATAACAGATAAAGAAAATTTCAGATAATTTTTTTTCTTCTTTCTTTCTTTCTTTCTTTCTTTCTTTCTTTCTTTCTTTCTTTCTTTCTTTCTTTCTTTCTTTCTTTCTTCCTTCCTTTTTTTTATTTTTATTTTATTTTTAATTATGAGAACAAGGGTGCAAAGAAAGAGGACAAGGTAAAGTTACAGTGGAAGGACAATCACTCATAACATAATTCTCAGAAGTCCCCTTGCTGATATCTTAACTTTGAAATTTTAGCCAAAGAACATTAAGATAAATAAGACAGAATCCATGTACAATTACTTTGTCCCTCAAGTCCCCAGATTGTAACACATTATAATATTTCTTAACAGTACACAAAGCAATCTAAAGCCATAAAACTTACGTAACTCCTTAAACATTACAGGCATAGTATTGGAGCAGTCAACATTCCCACAAACATAATTCTCCTGATATACTTGCCAGGACTGGGTGAACTTTTGAATGAGTACCAGCTTCTCTGGTGTGAGGTAGTATTTCATTATTGTTTTGACTTGCATTTCTCTGATGATTAGGGATATAGAGCTTTATTACCTATGAAATTTCTTCTTTGAGTAATTTTCTGTTTATCCCTTCTCCCTGTTTTTTGACTGAGTTCGTATTTTTATTCGTATTTTATGAGTTGGCTGAGTCTTGGAAAGATGTTGTATTTATGTTTTTATGGGAGTTTGCCCCACAGCAGTGCAGTGACCCTCACATTGTGCTTCACTGTACAGGGAGGGCAGTTGCTGCTCAGTAAAATACCAGTAATTGGTACATCAAGTTTGAAACTTGGTGGAGTCCAGCCTTTGATGTCTATGATAATAAAATAAAAGAGAATTATTAAGAGAAATAGAACCAGAAAGAGACATTTTAAGGAAATGTCTTAAAAGTTCAACTTATACAATAGAAAGCACAAAAGCTCTTATTCTTTGAATTGTTCAAGTGTTATTTCCAGCCAGGAATCCCCCACTCTGTTTTAAATCTATTTTTAGATATGTCTAATCCATTTTATACAAGTTTATTTTATTATTTATTTATTTATTTTAGTCTGGGGTCACATCTAGCTCAGTACTTACACCTGGTTCTGCACTCAGGGATCACTCCTGATGAGCTTGGAGGACCACATGGGTTACAGAGGATTGAACTCAGGTTAACAGCATGCAAGGCAAATGCCCTACATGCTGTATTACTTCTTTGGCCTCATTTATTTACAAGTTAATATCATGTTCTTTTAACATAATAATTTAGTTTTGTGGCACCAGTTTATTTAACATTAATTTAAGTGGCACATATTAGTCTTTTGAGTTGATATATACATGTTAAACACAACTTTTATGGCACATCTATGCGGTTTTTTAATTTTGAAATATAAATATAGATTCTATGAACAAACTTCTGCAAAGGGCTTTTCCTATTATTATTTTTTGTCTCTTTGGTTTTTGGTCACACCCAGCAGTGCTCAGGGTTTACTTAGTCCTGGCTCTGTTCTCAGGGGTATCTCGTGGTTATTCTTGGGAACCATATTTGTCTTACTGGGGATTGAACCAGGTTGGGACTGCATGCAAGGCAAGTGGTGTTTAATGTATACTGCCTCCCCTTTGCATATTTTCGTTTAGGGATAGAGTTTCAGAAGTGAAACCCCTCCCCCCTGAAAAGAAGCAATTGAAGCCACTTTAAATAATATAATCAAGTAGATTAGAAACATTGGTGAGTAGCATTTGGAGGATGGGAGAATGAAAAGAAACAGCATCCAATTAAACAAGACATGCTGGTAACATGTGTTGGCAATTGCAGAACTTTCTATGATCCATGACTAGGTAACAGTAGAGCAAGTGCATGATGTTTCTGACATGGAGGCAGTCACTGCAGAGATTTTGAGGAATCTTTTGTTCTTCATTAAGAAGTAGTTTTTAGAGCAGGGGTCTCAAACTGAATTTACCTGGGGCCACAGGAGGCAAAGTTGGGGTGATCCTTGAGTGCAAAGTCAGTAGTAAGCCTTGAACATTGGGGGGTGTGACCCAAACAACTAAAACAAAACAAATAAAGATTCCTCTAGGGCAGAGCCACAAAATGTTGTATGGAGGGCCACAATCAGCCTGCGGGCCTCGAGTTTGAGACCCCTGTTTAGAGGATGGAACAATAATATAGTGGATAGAGTGCTTTGCCTTGCATGTGGCCAACCTTCGTTTGACCCTTGGCACCCCAGTTGGTCCCCCAAATTCTGTCAGAAGTGAAGAATTTATTCCTGATTGGAGAGTCAGGAGTAATCCCTGATAACCACCAGATATGGCCCCCAACCAAACAAACAAGCTAAAAAAGAAGTAGTTTCCATGCATGTAGGTGATCCTAGCAATGGCTGCTTTTTGGGAGAAACTACAACTTGACATGAGTCTTCACTGCCAGAATAAAGCTGTTGTTAGACAGATGTTCCTTGGGGATCCACAAATAAGTTATTCCCTGCTCTGGTTCCAGTTCCAGATTGGGCATTTTCCAGATAGCTGACATAAGATATTTTTCTTTCAAGAACCTTCTATCAGGTGAGCAGAAGTCACAATCAAATCACAACAACTTATCCCACATACCTTACTTTCCCAATCATTTCCATGGAAGTCAAGGAGACCTGTTCCATGGAATTTCTACACTTGGAGTATGGGCAGAGTTGCTGTATGAGAACTGTTATTCCTGTGGACAGGACAAAATTGAGGTAACTTTCAGTAATTTAGTACTTCTGTTCAGGGGCATATCTGGAAAATGTCAATTCTACCTATATCTGTTGACCAAATCAAGCCACCTGATAGCTGGAAAATATATCCCCTGCCTCCAATGTTCTGAAACATTCACAAGAGAGAAATGTGTAGTTGAGATCCAGATACTATGAACAATAATAGAGTCTACCATCAGTTTGCTGAAATTGAACTTTCTGATACTCAGCCACTGCCTTGTCCAATTCCTTGAACCAGAATTTATGCTGATTATATGCAATGCTAGTGTGAGAGTTGGAGAATTGCACACATTGGTCTACATATGGCCAACTCTGCCACCACATTGTCTCCTACACACCATCAAGAGCAACTCCTAAACACACAGCTAGTAGTAGTCCCTGAGCACTACCATATGGCCTAGGCTTTTCTGTTTCCTATAACACTCCCCCTTGTTGTCCCACACAAATCAAAGACTCAGATGTAATCAAATTTTCAGAAATAAGCTTTCCAACCTTGTATGTGGCATGCATTATCTTGGGCCTTGCTGCACTGTACCCGACGATGGTTTCTGAAGATACAGTATCTTCCACCCACGTGCTCTTTTTCACCCTTCTCTCCTCCATAAAATAGTGACAGCCTTCTCTTCTTCCCCGCTTTTCTTTTTTCAGCAAGTCTACAACTCATTGTAGGATAATGAATAGAATGTTCTGGGGAAATGCTGCGTGATTTCCAAGTCCCAGAGCTTCTTCCTGATTCTTGTGCAATACTTGCTCTTGGGGAAGTTAGTTCCCCTATAGAGAGCTTGAGCACCTGTGGGACATTATTCCACCATTCTGGTCCACAGCCACAGCTCAGCTTAGCCTCTTGTGTGATGAATCGTCTGTTTTTCAGCCCCTTGTTCTTGTTGATTTTGGGACCAAAGTCCAGGGAAAGACTATCTGATTGTTCATGCTTAGACCTGTACCCTATTCCACAGTTGGACACATTTACTCTGAGTGCTAACTTTGAGGAGAGTAGATCTGGATGGAGAACTGATCAACGTTGCTCAGGAAAGAAAAGAGCAGAGACAAGTTAGCTTGGCAAAAGTTCACCACAGAATCACCTGAGTCAACTGTTAAACATGCAAATGTCATCTTCACAAGGTTCCATGGTTGACCCTAATTATCTCTCTTCAGCTTCCCTGTCAGAAGCCTCATGGAACCTTCATTCCAGCTTTTTTTTTGTCAAGGCTTTACATGCAACCTGTGTGTTGCTGCCTCTTAGTTTATGTCCCCCTCCATTATCCTCTTGATCTCTTTATCTGAAGCTAAACTTTTACCTCTGTGACAGCCAGTAGACATCCCACACTTCAGTGGGATGACTGCAACACCAGTCTTTCTTTTCTCAAATCTGTTGCTTTTGTCATCTTCCCCACATCAGGCAATGCTGCTCCATATCTCATTTTCCTTGGGTCAATTGAAACATTCATGACTTCAACTTAACAAAATGTGTCAGGTGTACCTTCGGAATGTATCAGAGACTCACCCCTTCAGTGCTCCAGTTCTGATCCATAGCAAATTTGTAACTCTTGTCACTTGATTACTGTAGCTTCCTTCTAACCACCACCACCCCCCCCCCCCCGTTTCTACATTTATCAGGCAGTAAGGAATCTGTTAAAGCATGTGCTTGCCCATTGAACTATCATTGCCCACCCAACTCCTTTACTAGTCTCTCTGGCTCCCAGTTTTGTTTTGTTTTTTTTTAACAAATTCCTAGATGATCTCCATACAGTTAATTTGTAAATTCCTTTTGACAACTTCTCTTTTCCTATAAAGATTTAAATTCAGCTTTATTCAGGGTTAGGTAAGGATAATGGGATGGGGGAGATGAAAGGCGTGGTCATTCAGTTGCCTATTTGTGGCTCTGGGAAGTTGTGTTCTGGGATTTGTTGGAAGGAAGAAAAGTATGTTTTTGTTTCAAGGTGCTCAGGTTCTCAGTCATGTGACAATTATGACATAGCAAGCCAGCCTCTCAAACATGGACCAAGTGCAGGGACAGCCTTACCTCCTCCTTTCGGCCAGCAGTGTGCACTTGCAGATTTAGAAACTGCCAGTTTGAAGTTTGAAGTTTTGGTTGCATTCTGGAGTGGCCTGTTGTCCCAGTGGGAGGTGTGTGTGTGTGTGTGTGTGTGTGTGTGTGTGTGTGTGTGTGTGTGTGTGTGTTATGTGATGTGATGTGATCTGATGTGATGTGATGTGATGTGATGTGAGACGAGCCATAAAGTGCCTAATGAGGGGGTTTGCTGTCAAGAAGTTGGGAGAACTGGGCTCTATTTCTTCAGGTGGGTGGTTGGGACTTGGGCATTTGGCATATTTCCTAATCCTTCACAAACATACACACACACACACACACACACACACACACTGCACATTTTGTATGCTCTTGTTTCAACCACACTTCTCCCTATCTGTGACCATCAGATAGCAGATGCAAAAGATCTGGGTTTGGCCAGTAGCCTCCAGAGCATTTATGAGCTTATCTGTAGAACTCTGAGTGCCTGAAAAGAAAGCTGCTGGGGAAACATAATATATTATTAATAAAATGTTAGAAAATAGCATTGCACCCTCTGCTAATAACAGTTGCTGTTGAAGTAGCTCGAACACACAGGAGCCTGACAGCATTAAAGGAAATATAACTGCAGTGTATTTGAACTTGTAGCATGTTTAAGGGTAAATGAAAATAGGTCTGAAAAATAGATTTTAGCATATGCATAGGTTTATTTGTGAATAAGATATAACTATAGTTACAATTCCATTTTAATAAATCAAATCATGAATTTCTTTTGACTTTAACTTAAGAGCTGTTTTAAAATGTGACCTATTCCATAGTTGAAATATTTTTATTACTCTCTTGTATCATTTTATTAATTATCTTTATTTTTTTTCTCCTCTTGAAATTTTATTTGTCATTACTTGGCACTATTATTTCAGGGGCATTACTAAAATTCTCTATGTACGAGGGCTGACTGTATCCACTATCCCAGTTTCAGTGTCCATCCTCTGGCCTAAAACCCCTTTTGATCCCCTGCAACAGACCTCCAAGTTTCTCCCCTTATCACCATACTTTTCACCAACTGTTTGAGTAAGCTTTGTTATGTTTTGTTATATTTTACAACTAATTTGTTTTAGTTATTTATATTTCACATTTAAGTGCAAGCATCTGGAAATTGTCTTCCACTTGCTAAATTGTTTCATTTAGCCTAATTACTTCAGGCTTCATTCATTGTGTCCCCAATGGCACAATTAAATTATTTTATTGGAAAACTAGTATTGCATTGGCTATTGATACCAATTTCTCTATCTGATCATCTTTTGATGGGCCTGCAGATTGATTACATGTTATGAAGGGACGTGTAGTGTGGTACAAATAAACTTGCAAATCAATATTTTCTTTTCATATTAGTATATATCTCTGGATTCATTGTATTACTTCCTGCCATTGTATAAAAAGGCATATCTGAACTGGGATAATAGTAAAGTGGATAGGATGTTTGCCTTGCATGCAGGAGAAGGGGGGTAGATTCCTGGTGTCACATATGGTACCCTAAGTACCACCAGAAGTAATTCCTGTATTCAGAACCAAGTCTAACCTCTGAGCATTGCCTGATGTGTGTGGCCTCAAAATAAAACAAAGTGAAAGGTATTTCAATTAAAAAAGCCTGGGAAAGTAGCTCAATGAGCTTCAGAATATGCTTTGTATGTGAAAGTCCTAGGTTTGATTTCAAGAACCATATGGTTCCAATAGCACTACTGAGGCAACCCCAGACCACCTGAGTCAGGAGTAGCCCAGAGCTTTGATGGTTGTATATATATATATATATATAAAAAAGAACCTCTTGCTGTTTCCTATTGAGTTCTAGATTTTACATGTCCATCAATAGGGCCCTAGGATTCCTTTTTCTTTACACCTTTGCCAACATGTGCTGTTTTTAATGTTTTATCTGGGCCATTCTCGTAGGTGTGAGATGATATCTTACTGTGGCTATGATTTGCACTTTCCTAATGTTAACCATTTCTTCATTGAATCTATAGATTATATATATATGTCTTCTTTAGAGATATATCTTTTCCAGTATCCTCAATTAGATTGATTGCTTTTTTTGGTTTGCTAAGTTGTCTGAATTCTTGTTTGAATATCAGCCCCTAGTTAGATGGTTGATATGCAAATGACTTCTCCAAGTTGCTGGTATGACATTTTTGTCTTTATCTTTGCTTTGCTTGTAGAAGCCTTTTAATTAGCTTATTTAGTTGTTCATTTGGGAGTGGCTTTTCAACCAGGGATCAGGAGGCCTGAGATCTCACTGTCAAATTTTTGACAAACAGGATACCTGTGGCATGTGGGATCCTCAGTGACTATCATGGTTATGGGGCCTCCTTAGCTGCACCCAGCCATGATCAGAGAATGTGGTGCCAGGAATAAAACCTGGGTAACTGCTGTATTATCTTCCAGTTCCTGTAGAAGCTTTTAGATTTGATGCCATTGCATTTACTTGGATGCATAAGAAATTTTCCCCTGGTTGGTGGTCATTGTTGCTCCTTCAATTCCATAGTTCTGCATTCGTGCATTAGAGAGAGAGAGAGAGAGAGAGAGAGAGAGAGAGAGAGAGAGAGAGAGAGAGAGTTGACTGAATGATCTATTCTTTTGTCAGCTAATGATCCTGTTTATTACTCAGTTATACCTGGGCACCTGCTACCAACATCTGTGGACACTGAGAAAGGCAAGTGTAGTTATTTCCCATATGGAATTTGTGGTTAAAGATGTATAAGCAGGATATTATGTAGAACTAGGGCAAGAGTGATAGTACAGGTGATAGGGCACTTACTTGCCTTTCATGTGGCCAATCTGGATTTGAACCCAGCATCCTGTATATATAAAGAGAGCCTGCCAGAAGTGATTTCTGAGTGCAGAGCCACGAATAGTCCCAGACTATTGCAGGACATGGCACAAACAAGCAAGTAAAACAAAAAGCAAACAAAGCCAAAAAAAAAAAAACCAAAATAAAGAAAATTATATTGTTCTACCCTGGGAGGTCTGGAACAAGTAGTAGATTTGGGTATAATAACATTATTATTATTATTAAAAATATAATATAATTTTAAGGATAGAGCTGAGTAATTTTTTTAAAAAGGGGGTAGTAGCCTAAATAAAGTTGAAAATCTAGTCCTTTATATATAAGGACAAGTAGAATGATCTAAGTGTACTTATTGTCCATTTTTCTGGTATTCTGCCTGCAACACTCGGCAGACAGATTCCTATAGCCTCCCTGCTCTTGGCCAGGAGAAAGCTCAGACCCTTGCTCCTTTTCCTCCTGGGAGAAGAATAGAGATGGCACCTTCATGAAAATACTGTGTTGAAGGCCTAGCAGTCAAGTGGTGAATTTCCCATTTTGTGTCAGGAGAGCAGTTGAACAAACATACTTCCAGGTCTCCTAGGGACCTGTACCCCTTTCCTTCCTCCAGCTGGTAGCTGGGGGAGGTGTCTCTCCCTTTTGGCCTCATTTCAGAAAATTATGTGCTTCCTACCAGACCCAGACTCAGAACAATTGAGCACCTTCCATGCTCCCTAAACCATGATTTTGTTAGCATTCTCCCTGGTTCAGAAAAATGATGTGTGCTTCAGGACTAAGAACTTAGTGAGTGGCTGCATTTCTCAGAAAGGATGAACCAAAGTTTTTGACTGTGAAACTCGGGATTTTTTTGAACAAAGCAAAAATCATAACACAAAACTTAACTTGGTGGCTTATTCTAAGATTAGACTATCTCCCACCTAATTGGATCTCCAAAGTCCCTTTAGGGGTAGAAATTGGATATTGGAGTGACAGGCAGAAAGCCCATAACTGTCTTCTCCAGGGGCATGCACAAGGCTCAGTCACTTTTTGGGGAATCATTGATTTACCCAAGTCCTGATTTTTCAGTCTCTCTATTGAAAGGCCTCTCCCAAGGGTGTCATCTCTTCGCTTATGTATGGCTCCTTTATTGGTTAGAATCTCCTTTGTTTCAATAACCATAACTGTGATTACTAGCTCTAGTCTCATGCTTCACACTAGCATTCTTCACTCTTCCCTGTGTGGCATTGTTTTACTTATTGTCCAAAATTTTAATTTTCCTATTCTTGGATAAAGATCCCCCAGCCAATTCACTGTGAAGATGTATAGCTGTCATGACAACCATCCACTTGGCTTAGAGGGCCAAGGTGTTATTTGTTCAAGATGGTACCACAGCCCCAGCACATTTATTCTTTTTCCTACATCTCAGTGATCTTTTGTGTTTCACCTCATCCAGTATTCATCCCTTATTCTTGCCTTTGTGCTTCAAAGAACAAAAACTAAAGCTAGAGTGTGATTAGAATCCAAGAAGCTTTGTTTACCTGGCCCGGAACATGCCACTCTGTGTTGTATGGATAAATGTGAGTAATGTTATTAGTTTGTGAAAAATGATTTTCTTTAATCTCTGAGGGGAAAGCATCAAGGAAACTTTCAAATAAAATAGAGAGAGCCAGAGAGAGTGAACTATCAGTAAGGTACTTGCCTTGCTTGCTGTTGACCTGAATTCAATCCCTAGCACTCTATACGATCTTCTAAGCCCTGTGTGAGTAATCCCTGAGCATAGAGCCAAAAACTAGTACTGAGCACTAGCAGATATGGCTTCAAAATCAAAATAAATAAGTATATAAATAAATAAATACAAGAATTCAAATAATGGTGATATTATCTTGGGACCAGAATGAGGAGCTGACTATAGCCACTATTATTATTCCAGTGTTTTTTCTTTGTTTTCCCTTCATTTGCCTTTAGATTTTTTTAAATCATATAATTTTCATTAAAACAATGTTTTAACTTTTAACTTTTGCTTTTATAATTTCTCTTGCATGTTGTTGTGTTTGAGTGTCAGAGAAATATCCTGTATGCAGAGGCCAAACTGGCAGCTTTGCCAGCCCCACTCACCAAGGCTCCACCCTTGATTACCCTTGACCACTCTTGGCCATTTTGTCTCTGAGCTAGGTGTCTGGCTGATCTCCTTTTTATGTATTTGCCTTGCATTTATTTTTTTATTTATTTGTATTTATATGCCTATTTTTATATATTTATATATATCACTTATACTCAGTGGTTAACTGAGCCCTGGTAGTGTTCAAGGGACCATATGTGTTGCCTGGAGGTTAGAACTAGGCCTGGATGTATGCAAGTTATGCATCTTAACCCTTATCTAGCTCTCTGGCTCCTCTAATTAATTTTTTTAGAATAACCCTGAATTTCTATAAGCACTCTTTATTTTATATCTCCTTTTTATTGTTGGGAAAATATATTAATGTCAGAAAAGACTTCTTTTTTTCTGTGTGTTGGCCAATACTGTGGATTATTTTGTCATTTTGTAGACTTAAGCTTGATACTTGGGGAACACAGAATCATACTTGAAGAGGTGGGACTACAGTTTGGGTGGGTGGTGGACTTCACTTATGTCTCTCAGCCACATCTCTGAACTCCAATGTGAGTTACTTTCCATACTCTGCATTTTCTCATTTCCCCTTCCCATTGTAACTGCCAGGGAATGGGGACTAAGAGAAGTTTATTTGCTTAGCTATAATTATGCAATAAGTTCAATGGCCAGATGCCTCCAGACAGTTTCCTTTTTTTTTTTTTTCTTGTTAAACTCTGTACTCTACATCTGGAGGGAAAATAAATGTTGCATTTTTTGATCAAGGTTTGCTGTGGGGTGGCATTTGGTTTGCATGATTCTCCTCTGCCAGGACTCCCAGCACATGGTGTTGTGAGTTTATGGAGGCTGAGAAGACCATTTCCTGTGACTGGTGACACATATCTGAATTGTATTCTCCTAAAAAAAAAAGACTCCATGTTCATCCCGAGACTACAAGAAGTTACTGTGGGTATGTTGCAAATATAATTGGATCCCAGTGCTGGTGGTGGCGTCCTTATCCCTGTTGTGTGACCAATATGTGAAGTTCTCCCTGTGAAAATTCTCACTGTTTTGTTTTGTTTTGTTTTGTTTTTTTCAGAGCCTGTGTCATCTTGGGGGTGATATTCCTTCTGTCATCCATATGTATAGTGGTCAAAGCCATCCATGACCTCTCAACAAGGCTGCTACCAGAAGTGGTAAGGGTTTTCTTCTTCATTTGCAACCATTTCTAGAGGTATTAGACTTCTGTCACCATAGGGTGACAGAGGGAGATGGGAAAATGGAAGGAGAAATATTTGCAGAATGTAAATGACTTGCAAAGACCTCAAAAATTTGGGCTGGTGCTAAGTTGATCCCTCTTCTTAGACCTTTTGGGTCATCATCTTTTAAAGCAAGATGCTTCAGTAGTTAATTTTACTTTGTATTGTTTTTGGTAAGAGCCACTCCCTATATACGAGGAGCTGCCAGGACATATTTGACAGTGCTCTGGGGATTAAACTCAGAAACTTGTACATGCTATGTATATGACTTACCATCTGAACTGTATATCCAAACTTAAAGCTGGGACCATTTTTTTATGACAGAGTGATATGATCCATGCTTTTTGAACCATTTGTTCTATGTCCAGTCTGAAATTATTTCAAGAAGAACTTTTTTGCTCCTCAGTTTAGTACATCAATCTATTCATGTTATATTTTCTGCACAACTAACATTTGGATGCATAAACAAAAGACCAGTGCTTCATATTAGAGTTCCTTTGACAGTTTTTTTTTCTGGGTGAGAATCATTACCTGAACCTTGATTATTTTCCCTCTGCCCTTCATGAGTGCTCAGAAATACTTTTACAATTTCTCACCAGGTAATCATAGCAAGCAGCTGATGCACTTATTAGGTGATGAAAAATGCTTCTTTTTGCCAAGGTGCATAGGGAATTAGGTACAAAATTGCAGGCTCTTATTTTTGGATGGGATCTAATTTGAACTCATTAGGTGCATTATATTATTAAATTACAGATTTTACTTTGAGAAAAATGTATGTGAACCCTTTTGTGATGTGAGGTCTTACATAGGTGTATGTGCATACCCAGGCATGCATGTTTTTAGTGGTCATGGAAATGAAGTGAGAAGTATACTGCATCAAGTACAGGCCTGAAAGCAACTATTTCAAGTTACCCCACTTCCCTACATTAAACTGAGGTTAGAACCATTTCTTTATTTCCTTACCAAAATCTTCATTATTCATCACGCTGCTATCTAGGCAGAGGCTGCTCATTGTTAGGAAGGAAAGATTGATTAAGGAAGAAGTATTCCTATCTCAGGTTTTCAGTCTTTCTCAGTAGTGGACAAAGCAAAAGCAAACATTGCTATTACATTTACTCCATGCTCTTCATCTCCTAATGTGTTTTCTAACTCTGATCTTCCTATAGTCCCAGGATTCTTGATTTCTTTTACTTTTTTTCTCCATCACATTTGCTCTCCTGTGCTCCATTCTGTCAGAATCCAACTTCATTGTAAAATCTAGACATGTCATCATCACAAGGGTGATTAATGAAGTCAGTAAGATAAACCTTTTCTGTATTTTTGCAGAGGAGGAAACAGGCCTGCACTCTAGGAAATGTTTATTGGCAGGAGTTCTCAGCACTAGGTTGGTTCAGACATTCATCTATTTAAGCGTTAAAAATTAATTTCTCGAAAAGAAAATTTGATATGATATACATCTCTGGGTTTATGAGCTCTTACAGAGACCCTATTTGCTCTCTAGTTAACGGAACCATTTTCATCGGGGAATAGTTCCATAATCTGTGGTGCAGATACTCAAAAGAGTGGCGGCTCAGTGACTGAAATTTCATACTGAGGAATAATATTAAAATAGTGCTCCAGGTGGGGTTCAGAGAGGGTGAAAAGTGCCATAATTTTGCCTTAGGAAAATGTATCCCTGCTGCATCTTTGCGTTCTGCTATGAGATTTAAACCTAATGTTTAAATTTATGCCCTAAACTCAAAGATCTTCTCAAATCTTAAAGAAAAAACATACAGTAGTTTTGTTGGTTCCATTCAAATATGCAGCCTCTGATTTCGAAAGATAACAAAGTTTCCTTGAAGCTTTCTCAAACTCCTCTCCCTAGAGGAGAAACTTTTTGATCAGCTACATGGTTCTTGAGGTCAATATCAGTTCACCTAGGTTGTAGTTTATGATATTTTTGTCCTGAGTCTTTGGATTACTTCTTTTTCAAAGTTTGGGGAAACCTACAGACTAGTCCAAAAGTCCCAGTCCCTGTCCTGCAGGTAATATCAAATAAGTGTCTATTCACAATGCCTTCTTTAAGGGGATCAGGAGATAGTTTGGTAATTAAAGTGCGTACCTAGTATCCTCCCAGCCCAGGCTTTATTTTCAGCACCACATTGTCCTCTTAGTACCGTAGTACCCCTGGGTTGGCCTGATTTTTTCCTAACACTATCCTTAGGGTTTTTTTTGTTTGTTTGTTTGTTTTTTTTGTTTTTTGGGCCACACCCGGCGGTGCTCAGAGGTTACTCCTGGCTGTCTGCTCAGAAATAGCTCCTGGCAGGCACGGGGGACCATATGGGACACCGGGATTCGAACCAACCACCTTTGGTCCTGGATCGGCTGCTTGCAAGGAAAACGCCGCTGTGCTATCTCTCCGGGCCCTATCCTTAGGGTCTTGCTTCAAACAACCACCTGGTTGGCTCAGAATTATTGGGCCCCAAAGCCAAAGAGCACCAGTTGGGAGGAATCCCCCATGAAAACTAAGTAGTCAGATGACCACAGAAGTCAGTCCTTCAAATACAAAAACTTGTCAATATGTGTGGCAATAGAACTTGTGATGACTCTCAAATTAGGGTTTACCATCCTGGTCTATTTGTACATAAATATAGACCTAGGGTTGTCAGATATTTTGTGTTATTTTTATGTTTTATGTCAAATATATATGTGTGTGTGTGTGTGTGTGTGTGTGTGTGTGTGTGTGTGTGTGTGTGTGTGTGCTTTCTTATGTTTTCTTGCTTTTCGCCACACTTACTGCTATACAGGGATTATTCCTGGTAGTTCTTAGGGGGAAAATATGGTGCCAGTGAACAAATCCAGGACTACCACACACATAAAACAGATACACCAGCCCTTTGAAACATTTCCAAAATCCAGATGTCCAGACTTTTAAAAGATCTTGGAAACCTATTTAATGTGAAGTCAGTTGGTAACTAATTAACAATTTTGAAAAATCTCATTGGGAGTGGGTGGACAATTATATACAGACCAAATAAAACTTGTCTCTTAGCTATTCATGACATGTTGCATTGAAACTGGGGAAAAAAGTAGTTAGATCCTTGATGCCATAAATTTAGGTGGGGGTCCCTGCTTTATTGTTGTCTTCAATTGCAGGGTTGCCCTTTTATATATATGAAGTCTATTTAGTGACTGTGAGTCTATGGAAAATACTTTTCTCTTTCTAGACAGCTTCAGCTTTCTTTTGCATGTCAGCTGCTTATTTCTCAGTGAGGATAATTGCAAGAATGGATAAATTTGGATAAGAAAACTATGCAGTTAGGAATTTCCCAAGCATGAAAGTAATTGGCTTGGCACCATGGTGGGGCTTCCTGCTACTTGGCATTTTACTGGAGCCTGGCTCTCCAGGAAGCCCCAGATGGGTGTCTGTGGTGACTGCTTGAAAAGACATCACGAGCAAATGGCATTAAGTCTGCCTTCTTACAGCATGCCCATGGCCCTGTAACAACATTACTTATTGTTAATGAAATAGATTCTAAATGAGCCTCCTCAGGAATCTAGATAAACTCAAGTTCTAGAGTCAGAAGGAAGAATGTGCAGTGGTCTTGATATGTAAGCAATAATGCTTGCCTGTTCTCTGTGTGTTGTTTAGCAAAGACCATCATCTTCCTATTATCACCCTCTCCCACCCCATATACACACTCTCGCTAACAGGAAAAGAAAATGGTTTGTTGCTTCCTGAGGTGGTCAGCCAGTTGGTAGCAACTTAGATTTGAGTTGTCTCCTAGTAAGGGCTTGCAGTGCTATAGCTTTTTGTTTGTTTTTGTTTGGGGGCCATATCCAGTAGTGCTCAGCACTTACTCTGTGCTCAGGGGATCACTTTTGTCAGATTCAGGGGACCAGGCTGAAAGTTGAACCCAGGTCAGCCACAAGCAAAGCAAGCACCCTATCCACTGCACTATCGTTATAGGAAGTTGGAAAACCACCAGCCTCCTTCTTATAACTGTTTGTCTATGGATGACTTTGAGAGACAGGAGCTAGTGTAAAAGGTTGAAAACCTATGGCTTATATGGTTCTGCTTTCTCTGGCTTTTTTTTTTTTTTTTTTTGCTTAATACCTTAATCCATCTGCCAAAAAGTTCCTACACTGGCCAGTCAGGGTCATCTCCCGAAGTAGACAAGCCTTTTCTTACTTCTTAAGTCTGACTTGTCTGTTATTTTTTTCATGTCCAGGGCCATCCTAAAGGGACTGTCCCACCTCCAGCTGACCTTTCTAGCTGCTTCTCCCCTGACCTGAACACACAGTGTCTAGCTTTCAGTCATTCACTTGGGCATGCATCCATTCCCTCATCTTTCAGAAACTCCTCAGGCAGATTCAGCAAGAAACAATGAAAAATGTAGAAAGAATATGTAAAAAAAAATGTAGAAGGAAATAGAGTAGTCATGGAGTTTTGTGGGAGGGAAGCACTTTAAAGGAAACTGCATAGCATGTTGCAAGGGCAAATCTTTGGGACTTGTGGATTCCCTTGTTCTTATCTGTGTTGCTGAGCTTTCCTACACTGAACTTTCTCGCATGGAAAATGAATACTTTGCTTATATCAGAAGTTTATGATAGGAATCCAAGGAGCACATTTTTTCAAAGATAGTTGTTATTAAAAGACTGCTGCCCTGATGGCTTCAACTCCTAATGTTCTCATTTGAGGGTTTTGGGATCACAAACCAAAGTTGTCTAAGGTTGTGACCAGCAGAAATTTTAGATTGGGATCCTTGGATCTTTTATTTTTTCCCCTCTGGCTTGTTGAAACTGGCCTTTTCTCTATGGAATCTTGTGACCATTTGAGGACAGTCTTCTAGAGAACTCTATAACACTATCTGTAATTAGAAGATATGTATTAAGTATTGTGGCTAACAAATCATATCTCCTTTCCAAATTATATTTCCTTCCTCTAAGCAGGTGTCATGCCTCCTTCAACACAGTAGTGTTTCGTGAACCATGAAGAATATCAGGAATGTGGACACGTGCTACATACTAGATCCATTCTTTAAAAGAAAGAAGCCATTGTTCTTGGTTTCATAGTGGCTGTCATTGAATTTTCTCTTTTCCCTGTTGGATCACTTGTGAGCATCTTCTGCCCTCAGTGATCATTCCTTATTTAGTATGAGCTCTTGACCAGTGTCTGTTGAACTTTTTAAGTGATCTGGTGATGGAAATTGTGACTACAGTATTACTGCAATGTAAAGGGTCACAGATTGACAATAAATAACTTATGACCAAATGTTGTTGACAATACTTTGATGATGATGATGCTACTGATGATGTTAACAAAAATTTCCATTGCACTCTCTGCTGATCCACAAATGTTTTGTCTGGCAATGGAATTGCCATCAAAAAACAATAATAGCCAGAGTTTTGTCATTGTTCTATAAAGCCCTTGACATCTATAGGGGTTTATTTTGCTTCAAAGGAGCTCACAGTTGGGGAGAGACCTATTAGCCTATCAATACATTTTTTATATGTGGAGATGAATTGTGATAGCAGCCATTGTATGGAAAATGAGAATACTTCCACAATCTAACCTGCATGTGGGAGAAGTGTGCTGGGACTTGACTGGAGCTCCAGTCGACTTTCATATGACATATGGAAAAAGATTGACATGGCAGTGATGGGGAGGAGCTGGAGTGAAGCTTGAGGAAATTGGGATAGGCAGTGCCACAGGCTTGATCTCATCTTGTTCTCTCATGTTTATGTCCTTTGTTTCCTATTTATGCAACAGTTTCTGAGTAGGACAAAGAATTCCATAGGAAAATCGAGGTGGTGAGGCAAATGAAAGCAAGCCAAAAAATAACTTGGTGTTGTAAATCAGAAATGAATACTCAGCAAACTTTCATTTTTTTGTTGGGGGCGGCACACCTGGCAGTGCTCAGGAGTTACTCCTGATTCTGTACTCAGGATCACTCTTGGAGAGGGACCATATGGAATGCTGAGGAATGAACCTGGACTGGCCATATGCAAGGCAAGCAACAACTCATTGTTCTATCTCTCTAGTAGCACAGTTCTTCTTATTTCTTCTTTTTACAAAAGAAACCCAGGGGGAATGGTTTAACTATTCTTAGCCTTATTCTTTTGTAAAATGAAAATAACACCAGCAACTTCTTTGGAGGATTGTTAAGAAAATAAAACAAGAAGGTGTTCGGCCAAGAGATAACACAGTAATGAGGCCCATGCCTTGCATTCTTTTGATTGTGGTTTGATGCCATGACCTCCTATGCATCACTATATGTAGTTCTGAGGTGTTTGAGCACTACAGCGTGACCTACTGGTTCCTGATCACCCAGGACTCTTCCAGCAATGCATCCGCAAGGCTTTACATTGAATCATTGGCCAAGTTGGTCAGGTATTTCTGGGAGTAGTCTCACATGACTCCTGAGCACTATTTTGGAGGTCCCCAAAACAAGTAAACAAAAATGTAGACAGTGTATTTATTAGTTAGCTATTGAATGAATGTTAATTAATTTGTTGGACTAAAATGGAGAGACTTCTAAGAAAGTTGGTGGACCTTTTAATGCCTTTAGTTTTTGAGGCTTAGAACCTTTTTTTTTTTTTTTGTGGTTTCTGGGTCACACCCTGCAGTGCTCAGGGGTTTTTCCTGGCTCCGTGCTCAGAAATTGCCCCTGCAGGCACGAGGGACCATATGGGACACGGGATTCTAACCAATGACCTTCTGCATGAAAGGTAAACGCCTTACCTCCATGCTATCTCTCTGGTCCATGAAGCTTAGAACCTTTATGGAAATATCTCAGGCATACTATTCTCTGCTCAGGTTGGGCAATCCTATAGTTTTCTATAATTTCTGCATCCAACACAGCAATAGATATTCATCTTGCAGTAGGTTTAGTTCCCAGGCATAGTTCTATATTTAACTTGTGAGTAGTCTTGCTATAGTTTTTTAAATCATACATGGGAAGGATTCTCAGCATTCTCCTATACAAAATCTCCTTTACACTGTTCTCCCAAAACAGATATTTGTAGTGCAGGACTATCAGTGGTGCCCATTCTTGTTATTTCAAACAGAATAATTCCATAATCTCAGCAAGACTGACCTCTTTATTTATCCTAGAGTCACAGACCTAACAGCTTTGAAAACAGAAGAAGCTGAGTGGTAAAGGAAATGGGTTCTGATTGGCTTTTGTGAATTCAAGGAGAACAAACAGTTCAGAAATAGATCCACAAATCTCTGGTCATGTATTTGACTTTTAGACAGAAAGCAAGTCAGCTCAATAGAAGAAAGAAAAGTCTTTGAAATAAATGGTGCTACAGCAACTGAATAGCCAAATGGGGGGAAAAACATACAAAATTTACTCAATGTGAGCCATAAGTCTCAATGTAAGCCCCCAACTTTAAAATTTTGAGACAAAGCAAAAGAAAAAAGTTTTGCAATCTTGGGAAAGGTAAAACTTTCTTAGATATGGTACCCAAAATATGAACTATTTGATGTTTTAAATCTCATCAAAATAAAAATACTTTTGCTTTTCCAGAAAACCATGAAGATAACAAGATAGCCCAGAGTGATTATTGGAAGTTAAGGATTATGTTTTTTGTATGGCAACTCTGGTTTAATTCCTGGCATCACATGATACTTTGAGCACTTCTGGTTACAAGGATAGAGGTCTGTAAGCCATATCAGAGTGTCGTGAGTAATCTTTAGTGCTTTAAGGCCCCAACAACACCACTTCTTGGGCCCTTGCATAGAAACATTCTCTTGGTTAACTTGGAATTGCTGAAATGAACCCCCTAGCATCCCAAGCAATGTTTGGGAGGCCTTCCTACCCATTAAAAAAAGGGCAAGACAAAGCCAGACACTTTGTTCAGTAGTAGAATGCATGTTTCACATATTTGATCCTCTGAATTTTAGCCTGGCACACAAAGAACTAGTATTCATAATGTATAAAGAACAGTTAAATAGAAGACAAATGATAGGCAAAAGACTTAACGCAGATAATTTATGGAACAAATGGCCAATAAGCACAAAACAGAAGTTCACCTTTATTAGATATCAGAGACTTAGAAGTTAACCACTGTATGATACTACTTCATACCCATTGAAATTTCTACTATTAAAACAAATCAAACAAAAATATGTAGCATACCTAGAACTTATAAATTGAGGATGAGAGAAATAAAACCACTTAACAAACAGTTCCATGGTTGTGTCCAAATAATCACCTTTTTTTTAGACTTGTTTAAAATATATGTATCTACAAAGACTTTTACAGTCTTGATTACATTTTTATTTCTAAGGTCAAAACTGGAAGTTACTCATTGCATATCAATAGGCAAATGGATAACTTATGGTATAGGACAATAATAAAAGTATTATCAACTCAAGCAAGAAGATGGATAACTCATAATAGTCAAGTTCCATGCCAGAAACAAGAAATGCAATATCAGCAGTGCTTACTTTGGCAGCACATATACTAAAATTGGAATGATATAAAGAAAATGAGCATGGTCCCTGCTCAAAGGCAATATGCAAATTTGTTAAATGTATTATTTATTTTGTTTTTACTCTATTTTACTCTATTTTTAGCACTTAAAAAAGGAAATATCAGCATTCTTCAACTTTCTTATACTTGCAGACTGGCATTTGTCAACTTTTCATGCATACTGATTCTGAGACCATCAGTTATTATATTTCTTTTACTCAGCAATGCTCAGGGGTTATTCCTGGCTCTGCACTCAATAATCACTCCTGGAGGTGCTCTGGAGACCACATGCCACTCTGAAGATGGAACACAGGTCAACTACATGCAAGTGCCTAACCCACTGTGCTATCTCTCCAGTCCATCAAACTGGCATTTATACCAAGCAATAAAACAGTGATTTTCTACATTTCTGCCATGGAGCAGTGGTTGTAGAATGCAGTATTGTATTATCCTACCTATCTCTCTAGCATTTTAGATGCCAACTACTCTACAGCTAGTACAGATAGAAGTTGCCTCAGATGGCAGTAGAGATGGGAAGAGAAAGATTAAACAATAACAAGGAAACCTTTAAGGATAATGCAAATATTTTCTTGCTATAGCTAATTATTTCATGGGCACAAAAATATATCACTGATCATGTTGTACACTTTAAATACATGCAGTTCAAGTATCTTTTGGTTCTGTGCTTGCCCATGAATTATCTTGCATTACAAGACCAGAGAGAAATCTTGCACAGACCCAGAGATAAATAAATGCTTTAATTTATTGTGAAGTAAGATTTTATTTTCCAAACTGTAACCCACACATTTTAGGACCTGTGTGTTGACAGCACTGCTGAAATTTATAATATAAGTAGACTAAAATATGAAGATAAAGTGTGTATAAGAGAGGAAATAGTTTCACTAGTAACCTAAATATAAGAGCTGTCATCAGAAATACAAAATAAGAAGAGCTTTGCTGAAATATGACTAATCTCATGCAGTTGCCAGAAAAAAAACAAAATGAGTTTTCTGGAGCCTCAGACTCTTGGGCTATTAACCATTGTAAACCTGAATATAGAGGCAGTTCATCTGCTGAGTTCTTTGTGTAGACTAGAGTATTCAGGTGTTACCTAGGAAATGGCTCTATGAGACACTGATTGGTTCTGTTTTCCTTGCTATGGTAGCCTTGGATTTTCATCAGAATATGCCCTGCTATGAGCCGTCTGCCATGCTATTCTATTCTGTCTATTGTACTTTACATTTTCTAATTGAGAAAGAGGCTTTTTAGCTTACATCTCATTAGTCCTTCACTAGATTTCCAAAGTAGAGACATAACCTCGTTGCCATTTATCACAGGGAAACGAATTCTTAGGCAAAGAATTTAAATGACTTCCTCCTGACTATGTAATATCAGTGTAAAACACACTGCACACATTCACACATCTCTCCACTCTTTCTGTTCCATTAATCGCCTCCTGAAGTACCATAGAAAAGAAGACCTTAAAAATCAGTCTTCACGAAAGCTAATTATAGCAGATTCAGTTTGCTGATTGAAAAAATAGGATCTGAGAATTTATTCTTACTGAAGATTTTTCAATAAACTGGAAGTCGAGGGGGTCTATGCCCTACTGAATGGGAATGAACTTTGCCCCAGACCTTTCCTTCCTAGGAGTATTGAACATTTCAACAAGAGGCTTCCAAGAAAACCTGTCTGGGGTGCTCCCAGGTGAGGATCACAGAAGGAAAAGAAACAAAGGAGGGAGGAAAAGATCTCCCTTTCTTTAACCCCAGGGCATCTGAGTATTTAATGATGCTGATGTTTAAAGAAGCAGTTGGATGTCTCTAGATCAAGGTTTTTTCCTTATTTAAATCCACTGTACTTGACCTTAAAAAAATTTTTTTAATCTCTTAGAACTTGTGCTTCCTTCTGAAATGTGAGAATTTAGAACTTCTTAATGGCATTTCAATCTGAAGTTTCATTCTGTGAGGTTTCAAAAGCAATTATTTTGGGGGAAGTAAGAAAAAGTTGTTTATTTAACATTTTAAGTTTGATTCACTTTTCTGAGTACAAGATGAACAAGTCTCATAACGTTTCTTTGTGGTTTTGTTTGTATGTTTGTCTAAAAGGGAACTCATACTTATATTTTCTTGTATTTTTATTTCCCGAGCTATGGCTAAAATCTTCCTGTTGATTTGATATTTCATCATACAGCCCAATAGGATGAAGGTATAGAGTAGGTTTTCCATGCAAAGAGCATCTCTTTCCTATGTGTGACTGCTTCAGCCTCTGTCCCATGAGCAGCATTTTAGAATTATCAGCCTGTGATCAAAATGTGAGTGGTGACAAAGTCACACATTTCACTGGATTGTTAGGGAAATATTTGCTTCTCTGAGAAGCAATATTGGGGCACTGGGTAAGAACAAAACAGAATGAATCCCTAAATATTCCAGTTAAAATAGATTCTAACTAATATATTCCATTTCCCCTACAGAACTCTGCCAAAATAGAACATTAGGATAATAAGGCAGGCCACTTATTTCTTACTTTAATGTGGAGGAGCTGTTTCAAAGGTGGAGGGTATAGGCATATGTAGAGGACACTACTGAGTTTAGAGTTGTGGTCTTCCTGTACTGCTCAGTTTTCCTTTGCTGCTTCATAAAGAAGGCTGCCCTGTTGTTTCAGCCACCTACCACCCTTTATTTGGAATTCCCAAAATTCTACCCTGTCCCTAGTCACCATCTACAGGTGGTATTTTTTTAGTTTTTAGTTTTAGGGAACACTTCCATAATTAGAAGCTAGACCTCACTTGGTACTCAGGAGTGACTCCTGGCAGTACTCAGGGGACCATGTGGTTAAACCTAATCTGGTTATATGCAAAACAAGGGCCTTACCAACTATACTATATTTTTGGTTCCAACCTCCTGTTGGCTGAAAGTGATTTGAATACTTAGCCTCATTATCCTCATAGCATCAAAGGTGGCCTGGTATAGCAGGAACCCAGTAACTTTCATCATATAGGCAGGAGGTCATTAACAATATTACCTAGTAAACTTGTACTGCTCTTCCATAAGAGTGGAACCAGGATTCTTTTTCAAGGATTCTTTTTTCAAGCAGCCAAGGCTGCTTGGATAGGTTTTTGCTTGGAGAGACTGTAGCTTACTTGCACTAACATTGTCTACACTCAGGGACACTAATTCTTTTCTCTTCTTTTTTGGTGTTTGTCATGTCCAATTTTGTGGTCATAATATTTATTTAACAATAAATATTCCTCCTATTATATAGTCATTCCACTATACCTTTGCCCCCCAATCTTACTGATTAGCTTCTTTAAAAATTATATTTATTGGGGCTGGGCGGTGGCGCTGAAGGTAAAGTACCTGCCTTGCCTGCGCTAGCCTTGGACGGACCGCGGTTCGATCCCCCGGTGTCCCATATGGTCCCCCAAGCAAGGAGCAACTTCTGAGCACATAGCCAGGAGTAACCCCTGAGCGTTACCGGGTGTGGCCCAAAACCCCCCCAAAAAATTATATTTATTTAAGCACCATGATTACAAACATGCTTGTAGTTAGAAGAAAATCCCCCTTCACCAATGCAACATTCCCCCAATCAATGACCCCCAACTTCCTCATCCCCAATCTCCTGCCTGTATTTGAGACAGGCATTCTATTTGTCTCAGTCACTACCATTGACATGATAGCTGTTAGTGTAGTTATTTCTCTAACTGTTCTCACCACTCTTTGTGCCTACGTATTTTTGGTTCATTTTTTGGATCATTCTCTAATTTTACTTTAAGCTGTGTCATTAAACTATTTATGTAGGCTTCTTCTTTCATGATCTGTGTTTGCAAAGCTATAAATTTTCTTCTTACTACAGCTTTTGCCGTGTCCCACTTTTCTGATAATTTGTATCCTTATTTGCATTTATTTATAGGAATCTTTTGATTTCCTCTTTGATCCACTTGCTGTTTGGTAGTGAGTTGTTTAATTTCCGGGTGTTAAAGTTTGTCTTTTGTGTACCTTTGCAGTTCACTTCTAATTTTGGTGCATTGTGATCTGAGAAAGTATTCTGTACAATTTCTATCCTCTTGATTTTATGGAGATATGTTTTATAGGCCAGCATATGGCCTGCCCCTAAAGAATGAACCATATGCATTGGAGAAAAATGTGTATCATTCTGGGAATAGGTTGCCCTATCTATATCTACTAGTTCACTTTCTTCCATTTCTTTTTTCAAAGCTAGTATATTTTTGTTAGGTTTCATCCTGGTTGACCTATCAAGGGGTGACAGGGCAGTTTTGACTGGATGTTGTTTTTGTTCGCAAGCTTACTTGCCCAACATTTGTCTCAAACATAATTTTTTATTTATTTTTGGGCTACACACGGTGGTGGTCAGGGGTTATTCCTGACTATTAGCTCAGAAATCACTCCTGGCTCAGGGCACCATATGGGATGCCGAGATCTATACTGAGTCAGCTACATGCAAAGCAAATGCCCTACTGCTGCAGCCCCTCAAACATAATTTTTCATAAATGTCATATGATTCTATTGACCAGGCTTTTTAGCTTTCTGGCTTATTAAACTTGTGTCTTGAGTAGTTTCTGTTATTTTGTTCGCACTCATATTAAGATGGCAGGTAAATGAGTCCAACATTTTTCCTTTTCTGTTTTTTTTATTTTGGCATTTTAATGTATTAACTGTATCTATACTCTGAGATGAGCAGTGCTTTCTGTAAGTAGTGACTTCATGAGGTTTTCCTCTGGACTCCCTTTATATCTGACCTCTCCTCCTTAAATGCAGGTCTGAGGATGAAAGCAAGGCATCTATTAGTGTGAGAAACTACAGCTTTTCTGACTCACCTCCCTGAAATGCTTTTGGGGTATCACTTGGAGTAGCCACCCATATCAGTATGTTCCCACATTCTGTGTACTGGCAGGCTGTAATCTTCAGATAATCATCATAATTAGATTTAGGTGTTGGCCTGGAGTCTTTACCACTATCATCAATTGTTTATAGGTCAATAGCTTTGATAATGTAACTTAGTTGTGTTGTTGGTTGGATGCCCTCATTATAGAGCTGATGTCTAGGCTGAGGAGATAATACAAAGGGTTAGTATGCAAGCCTTCTATCCCTGCAGTATATGTTCCTCCAAGACCTGCAGATGGGAATAAGATATAATCCTTGAGTGCAGTGGTATTAACCAAAAAAGCAAAGAGCAGAGTTGAGGTGTCCCTGAGCAAGAAGAAATTCTACCTGTGGCCAGCAGCAGTTTTAGAGCTATGAAGGTTTTATCTTATTGACTCAGTCCTACTACTATATACTTGGTGGACTGTCATCCATAAAAGTTATAATTTAATCTAAAACTGATACTAGCAGAAATCTTAAACTATTATTTATTCTTATCTCACTTTATGTTACTATATTTAGTAGATTGGCTATTATATTTTGATAGATAACTGCTAATATTGTAGTGGGAGTCTAATGCCCCAGTCCTGGAGGGATTGGGGAATATGGGTCTAGAAGCAATGCTGACACAGGAAATAATCCATACAAGATTGGGGATATAAAATAGATTCAGAAACTTACCAAACATTTTCAACATGTGAAGTGAAAGTGTAGACAATGAAATTACTTTTTTCCTTTTCTTTGTCAAAATTGTAATTCAGAGTCATCAGGTAAAAACACTGCAAGAAAGATGGACTCACCATTTAAAAGTAGTTTTGGTTTGGGGGCCAAACCTTGTGGTGCTCAGTGATTGATTATTCCACCATGGTGTACTGTACAGTTTGAGGAAGCCAAACCCATGCCTTCAACATACAGTCTATGCACATTAGCTTTTTGAACTATCTCCCCAACCTGTTCTAAAGCCTGAGAGCAGTGGTTGATTTTAGATCATACAATTGGGAATTGGTACCTTCAAACTCACAGACTTGCTGTGTGACATGTTCCCGGGGTGGAAGAAAGTTACTTACCTTCTTTGTTTGAGACTCATGGTTTCCACCTGACAGGAATCTAAATGTTTCCCTTAAAATAATATGATGCTCTTTGTATTGCTTTTAGGAAACCACCTTATCTCTAAGGTGCATTAATTAACTATTATTAACAGTATCTGACATACTATTAAGACTATTAGTGAATTCTCTTTTCCGCACTGGTATAGATACAGAATTCTACGCACTTTAGGAGCAAGAGCAATGTTGTTCAAGGCTGACATTAATGCTTTGGTGTCAGGAGGCAATATGAGAAGCCATCCACATTTTAGAGAACCCTGGAAGATCTTTTTAATGCATGGTGGTGGCTGAAGGAGTTGGGAATGAGCACCCAGCTAGGTTGGCTTCTCTTAGAATCCAAGGCTATGTTCAGTGATTAGAAAACTTGGCCCTCCATGAGGTTGCCTTTCTGCCTTGCATCAGAATGCAGTGGCCAGAGTCCTATCACACTGAACAGAAACCAGAAACCAGAAGGCTGTGTATGTATCTTCATGAGGTAGCCAACCTGAAGAGTGTACTCTTTGGCCCTGGGATTCCTGAGGCAGGCCAAATGCCTCAAAGACCCCTCTGTGCTTTCCTCTGTAGAAGCCAGTGCCCCTGTTGACTTCAGGGGCTCAAGATGCTGATCCCCTCCTTCCTGCATAGGACATGGCAGTGCATCCACAGTTGGATTGGTATAGTTTATACAACCTAGAATCACCAGGGACCATGGCTCTCCTGTCTATCTGTAAGTCCTGCAGCTGCAGCATCACCCTCCCAGCATCAAAATGTCCTTTGCTAATTTAAAAATGGTGAAGTTGTTTCATGTAAATCACATCAACTCATCAATGTAATTTAATAACCAGGAGGAGATTGAGGGCTCAAGCTTGGTGTAATTTGCTCCGCACCTGCCCACTTTTCTTCTCTGCCAGGGGGTTACAGAAAGCTCTGAGGATGAGAGTGACTTTTCATTTCACCTGGGGCCATAAATCGATAGGCATTTTTTATTCAGTCAGTACTAGCATTTCCCTGGGTAATTCTGTAACACATGTTATGTCAGGGCAGTTGGAAATTTATCCTCATTAGGAGAGCGAAGGATGCCTCTTTTTGCAGGCATAAGCAAGTGAGCCTCCATACTCCCCCCACAGGCTATCACATATCTTATGCAAAATGATTTTGCTGGTGTTTAGGGGGAGGGGCAGGGTGGATCTCAGATGCAACTTCTGCTGGTGGGTGTGTCAACCTTCAAACGAGACCTGAATTACATTCACTGCTATTCACTCCAAGTAGGAGTTGACAAGGGGTGTTATTGCAGAAGAAAGACCTCATTCATTTTTACAAAAAGGTTTTTTTCAAGAAGTAACATATATAAAAATTTGTTGAGATGAGTCTCTATAGAAAAGTGGGGGTGATGACAGGTAAGCAGAATATATTCAGTGCCAACATGTTCAAAATAGCTGCTTGCCAATGACCAGCCAGAAACAAGTGTGTGATGCTATGACTCAATCAGAGCAGGATTTTGACTTATAGGAATGAAGGTATCTTTACCTCTGTCTGGTGCCTGGAGTACAGATAGGACTGTTGAGAGTATCTTACTCACTGTAGCTGCGATAAAAAAATCTCATAGGTAGGGTTGTTTCACCCACAACTCTGTAATTCGTTTATTTCTCAGATTGGGAAGCCTGAGGTAAAAGTGCTAGCAGATTTGATGCTTCTTCCCTGCTTGCAGTGGGTCATGCTTTTGTCATGTTCTCACATGTAAAAAAAAAAATCTTTCTTTTTGTGTCTGATCTTATAAAGGTAGAAAGCATATCATAGGTGCATAATCTACATGATCTAATTAGTCTAAAGGCCCCTTTAGAATACTTTTAAGAACCCTCACATTGAAGACTAGGGTTTCAACATATGTATTTGGTGTGGGTATGTGGGTACATACCTCTGAATCTATAGCATGAAGTGAGATGAGTTTTTATTTAGCCAGAGATGTGAAAGAGTTGGAAAAGTTTTATTAAGATATTTTATATGGGGGCCAGAGTGATAGCACAGTGGTAGGGCCTTTGCCTTGCATGCAGCAGAGCCAGGACAGATGGTGGTTCAAATCCCAGCATCTCACAGGACCTCCAGAGTCTGCCAGGAGTGATTTTTGAGGGCAAAGCAAGGAGCAACCCCTGAGCACTGCAGGGTGTGACCCTAAAACTGAAAAAAAAAGATATCTGATATGAAAGAATCAGTTTATGATCAGACTGATTTTCTTTGAGACAAATTGCTTCAAGACTGATGAGAAATATGTAGTTTTAGAAGGTACTTCATAGAGGTTGCGATGCATATGAGTATATGAGTATACTTCCTAATATTTTGACTCCAAAGTACATTATTCATAATTCTAGATGGTCTCGTGTCAGCATGAGGACTAGTTTTCTATCCCCTTCCTTCCTGTTTTTCCAGCTGTTCTTTACATCTTTACAACTGTCTCTCTTTATTGGGAATTTAATTTTTTCCAAACTCTGATGTTGACAGGAAGTACTTAGATTAAATTGTAAAAAGCTTTTCATGGATAGGACTATGACATTAATAGAATAAAGCTCAACAACACAGGACATATTGCTGATACCTATAACAAAATGGGAGAGTCTCAAGAATAGAAAGTCAACCATAGAAGCTATGCATAGTGAATAGTTCATTTTTCTATGAACTGCAAGAAAGGTGTAAACTACTCTCTGGTGGTTGAAGTCAGCAAACACGAATTAATCTTTTTGATAAGTCAGAACTAGATTTGCTAAAGCAGAGTTTGGCATGGGAGACTTTTTGTACCCTGGGTGTATTGTCTGTTGGGCTCTTGAAATATTTATAAGCAATTTGTTCTATTGAACTAGGTGGGTTTTTCTATTTGAGGACCAGTAAAGTTGGACAATACTGAGAAGGCATTACTGGTGCTTAGAAAACACTTTTTAGATGGACTATTGGGCAGGTACAAACTGAGATCAGGTTGTTCACTAAGTATGTGTTCATAAGGGTCCATGGGCTATTGTACAGAAGGTTTACTCAGGGGTAATCCTATCACTGCTGAGTCTTTGCTGGCTGGGAGAAAACAGAAACAATTCCACCTCACATGTAGGATGGGGAAACATAAATGTGTTATGAGGGTATCCTCAACCAACATGCTTTGATTTTCCCAGAGTTCCAGCTTTTCCTTCAACACTCTTCTGCTTTTATTATAATTTTTAGAAAGTGGCAGGTACTGAAGAAGACTACTCCTGGACCGAGTTTTTCCAAGATTACATTGTCCACTGTGATCATGTATATCAGTCATCTTAGCTCTCTTCTCACCTCCCTGCTTACATTTACTGAGGTTGATTTTCATCCTTAAGCTTCTGACTTTCTCTGAATGTCAAGATGACAAATGGATCTAGGGAGTGAACAGTTCTCTTTCTTCCATAAAACTGGCTGTAAAAGGCTATTGGCCATCATCTTGATATTAGTGCATTTAGTTTCTGCATTGTAAATATTTTTTATTGTAGTGGGCACAGGCATTGAGTAGAGAAATGAAGGCTTCTTGTAGTGAGCTCCTAAGAGGGAGATGATGGAAAAAGTGCAAATGTGTGTCACAGGATCTGATGAAACAAGACTCTGTGGCATGAAGGTATCAGTTGATAGAGGAGGAAACACTGAAGATAAGTCTATATCTTATTAATGTTGGGGTCGAAGTACAGCTGGTAGAATTCTTACCTAGCATGAGGATGACCTATAACAAGATGGGGGAGTCTCAAGAAAGTGTCAGAATTTGATTCCTGACAACACTATTGGTTCATTCTTTTTAATTGCTGTATAGTATTCCATTACATGATATGCTGCAGTTCTTTTAGCTAGTCACAAATGGTTAGACACTTGTTTCTAGTACTTGACTGCTATAAAAATAGTCCTTAAGAACATCAGAGTTTATGTTTGTATGTGAACATATGTTTTTATTTCTCTTGGCATAAATACCAATGATTAAAACCTGCTCTGTTAGGTCTATATTTAACTTTATAAGAAACAGCCAATCAATTTTGCAAAGTGATGCCCCACTTTACACTCTTATCCAGAGGTACACAGCACTTCAGTCATTGCAGCCTACCTACATTTGGTATTATCACTTTAATGTTGCTGATATGAATGGGTAGGTATTTATTCCTAATATTTCTTTCTATGTGCATTTTTCTCTTGGCTACTGTCCATAAGCTTGTTAATTGTCTCTTTAATGAAGTATGTGTTAAAATATTATCTCTGCTTTTTAAATTAGATACCTCCAAATGTTCTTCATACTCTAGCTGTGGAAATTTTAGGGGAGAGTAGGAAATTTGGGTAATAACTGGTGGTAAGTTGGGGCTACTTCTGTTTCTGTGCTCAGGAGTACTATTTGCAACCTTAAGGATCCTATCTATGGTGCCAGGGATCAAATCAGATATAGCTTCAAAAGAAAAAGTTCATTAATGCCTATACTGGCTTTCCAACCTTCAGAGGTTTGTTTGCACTTTTTAATTTCTTTTTATATTTTTCTTTTTCTTTTTTCTTTTTGGCCACACACATTAGTGATCAAAGCTTCCTCCTGACTCTATGCTCAGGGATCATTCCTGCTGGGCTTGGGACGCTCACCATATATGGTTCCAGGGATTGTACCTGACTCATCATGTGAAAGGCAAGCATTCTGCTTGTTGTACTATTTCTCTGACACTATTGTTCAGTTTTAAAAGATGCTTGTTATTTATTTAGTGAATAAAGTAACATTGGTTTACAAGTTTTTGTTTTTGGAATACAGCATTTTCACATCATGCTTACCACCAAAAGACTAACATCCCTTTACAGACCTCTGAACAGACCACTGAACTGCCTCCACCATTTTAATTTACTTCCCTTTGATAGCCTTGTTCTGTCATCATTATGAGAATTTATTTTAATGGACTGTTTCTTGATTTATTTTTATTTACACACATGAGAGAGATTATCTTGTACTTAACTTTCTTCTTCTGACTTACTTTACTTAGCATGATCTCTTTCAGTTCTATTTACATGTAGTGAAGGCAAGATTTATTACTTTATAATGACTGAAAAGTATTATATTGTTTTTATATGCTACACCTTCATTACCCACTCATCTGTCATTAAGCATTTGGGTTTTTTCAGGTAGTGGCTATTATAAATAGTGCGTCAATGAATATAGAAATGCACTTTTTCAGATTAGTGCTTTTATTATATCCTCTGAATGGAAGTCCTTTATTAAGTATGTTTTGTAAGTAATGTTTTGTATGTAATATGACTTTCCCTCAAGAAACACATTAAAATTATATTTTATGAGATAAAGAATTTTGAAAATCACAACACCATGTTTTAAAAGTAAATATTAAAGTATAATTTTTTTCAAACATTCAATGTTTCAAGACTGATTCTACCACCAGTATGACCTTCCCTACCAATGTCTCCAATTTCCCACCAATCCTCAAGACTTCCCCTTAGTAGCCACAACAAAATCTACTTTGTATATTGCTTGTTAGGACAAAATGGCATATGGAAATATCACAAATTAGATCAATAAAAGCCAATCTGTAATAATTGTTATATCTCACAATGATGTTTCTAAAGTCGTTGAGAATTTACTGAGTTGCTTGGTGCTAGTGTTCTCTGTTATTTTTGCTCACTGAACCTGGAGGGATTCTAATGCAACTTTCTCATCAAAGTTATTGTACTCATACTAAACTGTCAGTACTCTGAAATTTGGAGGTGTCACATGACCACATTGCATACATTGCCACATGATGAGACTGCTAGGGTTTCTGTCCCTCCAACTAGAGAAAGGCTGCTGAGCTCTGGAAAGCAAAAGCTCTTTAATGGGAACAGTGCATAGACTGGAAAAGTTTGGCAGAGCTTTACTTAAGTAAAGCTTCTGCTTTGGTGTTTTAACTACCATATTTACTGGTGTATAAGACAGCCCTTCAGCCCATGAAAAACTTCCTAAAAGTCGGGAGTCATATATGCTGGTATACGGCATGCTGAAAATTGTTCCAGCTTCAGGGACGAGTGATACGCACTCCTCTTACTTTTAAGAAGTAACTTACTTTTAAGACTTTTAGGAAGTTTTTCATGGGTTGAAGGGTCATCTTATATGCTGGCAAATACAATACTCTACTAAACTTCTATTCAGTTACAACTTTAGTACATTGCTAATCTTTTTCTATTTGTCCTGGCGGTGGAACTCAAAACCTAAAGTTTGGAGAGCATCTCTAAGGTGAGATCTCTAAAAGGAAGGCAGCGTCTCAAATAATCCTCCTATTTTTTTTTGTTGTTGTTTTTGGGTCACACCTGGCAGCACTCAGGAGTTACTCCTTGCTCTGTGCTCAGAAATCACTCCTGGCAGGCTCAGGGGACCATGTGGGATGTCAAAGATCAAACCCGTGTTCATACTGAGTCAGCAGTGTTCAAGGCAAATGCACTACTGCTGTGCTATCACTCCATCCCCTAGTCCTTTTTCCTTGATAAACTGCAGACCCTCAATCACAGCTTCTCTTCAAAGCTCTTATACTTCATCATGTTCCTTGCACTCTTCCCAGGAAATAAGTTCTTAGTGATACTCAGCCAACCAGGCCAGAGGGTTCAGTGGTTGGGTCTGAGTAAATGAAGCTGGGAGTCAGAGTTGGGTCATTTTACCTACAAGGCATTTAAGGCATGAGTCCCTAAGTCCAGTGCTATCATCTTGGCCCAACTCGTTAACATTTCATGATTTCAGGAAGAAATCAAGACACCATTTAGTTTTCATGTCACCTAAATCTTTGACCTGGCACCACCTTGGTTGCTTTTCATTTTCTTTGCCTTGATAAGTCTCTTGAGAAGCAGTGCTAGGGTCTTTCACTGATCACTGTTCCATTGAGGTCTGTTTCATGTTCCTTGTATGATTCTGCTAAGATCTCAAATTTTTCATATATGTGAGGCTTCTCACACACCTTAAAAGGAGGACTATATTGTGTGAACCTTATTAGTAGTCTTACTATGTTCATATGACTAAGGTGATATCTGCTGGATTTTTTCACTGTGAAGATTTTTTTCTTCCCTTGCTAACCCTATTTGTTAGGGCCAAGTCACAAGGTGCTTCCTGACCCCTTTAGCTCACTGTCTGGCAAAAGAAGTAGCAGAACATTGGTAGGTGGACATTAGAAATGCCAGGACCACTGACCATCTGCCTTTGGGCACAGCTGCTTTGAAGCTACACAGGTCTCCTGTTCCCAGGGAGGTGATGTTTCAATGACTTTGTTTAGGTTTGAACCCTGGGGGACAGCCTATCTTCACTCTTCCTAGCTTTCTCTTATTGGATTTGTGAATTTGAATAATAAATTGCTTAAGGAGGCCCTTTATTTTGCATCTAGATGATGTTTTATTAGATTTCTGTTGACAATTGCACTTTAATATGGGAGCCTCTGGAGGCTGTCTTTTGAGAGAGACACATGGGTTTGCAGCTGATAAATGGTGGGGTCCAGTCACGAGGTAGTGGAGCTCACTTTTACATGTGTGACTCATTGGCTTGTTTGCAAAGGTAAGGTGACAACTTAAAGCAAGTGTGAAGATAACGTCAATTGCAGAGTATATTTTTAGATGCCTTTTTCCCACCTTCAAAACTATATTTGAACTCCCTATTGAGTTATGTGAAAAATTGAGTTATGTGAATAGTTAAAAGTAGCTACACCCACAATTGTCCTTGTGACAAATTCAGCTGGCTCAAGGTGGAAAAGTGGTCTTAGGTCAGTAGCATATTTATACATTCCCAAATTCTCAATTGCCTTTGTACATTGCTATGGCAAATTCTACCAAGGAGGTAAACATTTTTATTTTATTTTTTTGTTGTTTGTTTTGGGTCTATACCCTATGCTTAGGGATTATTGCTGACTCTGCAGTCAGGGGTTACTCCTGGCAGGCTTGAAAGATCAGATGAGATGCTGGGGATTGAATCTGGGTTAGCTGTATACAAGGCAGATGCCCTACCTGCTGTGTGGTTGTTCTGTATGGTTTTATATAAGGCTCTGACCACAAAGGTACTGTTTTTAGCACTCTGCTAATTTTGATATTGATTACTGATTGCCAGCTATTTAGGCAGATGTTGGGAAGGGGGATCCCCAATAGGAAAATAACTAATCAGTGATTTTCTAAATAAATAGAATCAGGATAATGTTTTTGGTCACTTTCTAAGCAGCACAGAAAATTATGTAGTAATATAGGTGCTATACTCCCACCTGGTGGCTGCATACTTGATGGTTTACTCCAAGATCAAAGCTGATCTTAAAGGTAAGTGGCTGTGGGTAATGTTCTCTAGCCACAGGAAGTTGAAATCTGACCTTTTCTTTTCTAGGATGATTTCCTGTTCAGCGTCTCCATTTTAAGTGGGATCCTATGCAGTGTTCTTGCTGTGTTAAAGTTCATGCTGGGGAAGGTCCTGACCAGCAGAGCACTCATAACAGATGGTGAGTAGGGCTGGTGAGCCCAATCTCTGGGGCCTGACTGCCTAGAGAGGACTGCAGTTGCTTATCTTATAGATAAGTTCAGCAATTTGGAATCAATTCCTTATTGTCCTTCATTTGCTGACCTATCCAACAGCATAGCATTTAGAGAGAGAGAGAGAGAGAGAGAGAGAGAGAGAGAGAGAGAGAGAGAGAGAGAGAGAGAGAGAGAGAGAGAGAGAGAGAGAGAGAGAGAGAGAGAGAGAGAGAGAGAGAGAGAGAGAGAGAGAGAGAGAGAGAGAGAGAGAGAGAGAGAGAGAGAGAGAGAGAGAGAGAGAGAGAGAGAGAGAGAGAGAGAGAGAGAGAGAGAGAGAGAGAGAGAGAGAGAGAGAGAGAGAGAGAGAGAGAGAGAGAGAGAGAGAGAGAGAGAGAGAGAGAGAGAGAGAGAGAGAGAGAGAGAGAGAGAGAGAGAGAGAGAAAGCTTTCATGTCTTGAGTTCTGGACAGTCAAATCTGCTTACTTTGCCCCTTACCTTGATCTCCCAAGGGGTTCTTTACTTTGGAATCATGAAGCACAAGAGATTTCCTGAGTCTTGGATTTTATGTTCCTTGTTCCAAATAAAATGGCAATGCCTTTATTTGGGGCTAGGGGCACACACCCATCTATGCTCAGAGCTTACTCTTAGCTCTGCACTCAGAGACTATTTCCCGGTGGGGTTTAGGGGACCATGTGGGGTTCCTGTGATCAAACCCACATCATCTGTATGCAAGGCAAGTGTCCTATCTCTCTATCCCCCAAAGTCAATGTCTTTTAGGAAACTATATCAATGTTCCCTTTGTGCATTCTCCATTCTAACTTCCCCTTCCAGCTAGGGAGACTCATATGAGGGGATGGCATGTTTCTTTCTTTCTTTTTGGTTTTTAGGCTACACCCAGTGACGCTCAGGGATTACTTCTGGCTATGTGCTCAGAACTCACTTCTGGCTTGGGGGACCCTGTGGGACGCTGGGGGATCGAACCGAGGTCCGTCCTAGGCTAGTGCTCGCAAGGCAGACACCTTACTTCTAGTGCCACCACGCCGGTCCCGGGATGGCATGTTTCAACTGTGATTACCCAGATGATGGTGCGGGAAGGGTTTTTTAAAAATATAATTTGATTTTAATCATAGTGGCCTACCTATATTAACAATAATATTTTAGGTACATATTAACTTAAAATCAGGAGAATTCCCATCACCAAATTGTCCTCCCTCCACGTCCGTTCCCATCCTACCTCCCACATCCTCCTTCCTCACCCCCGGGGCTGCCAGAATAAGTGGTCCCCTCTGTGCCTAGCTAACTACTTAGTGGTCCTACACCTGTTTGGTTTTGGTACCTCCCTTATTTCCCGCTCTAGTTGGGAGGCGGGACTAGATAGTTCAACTTATGTGATTTTGTTTGAAGAAGAGAAAATTAATAAACTGGGGAAAAAATCAAATATGCCAAAAATGGGCAGAGTCCTTCTGGAAGCTCTCATCCTAGTTTTGAGAGAAGGAGGTGGAACACCACAACAGTACAAAAAGAAGTGTCAAATAAAACATCCAGTGAACACTCCAACAATAAAGATAAACACCACATAAAGGCCATGGTCTTGAGATAAAAAACATGGCAGAGCACATAAAGGAAGAAAAGAAAAGAAGAAAAAAATAAATATGAACAGAGACAACAACTTCAATAACCACACCAAATCAAATAAATCGGCAAAAACTAGATAAATAAATTTTTAAAAAATGTGCTTTTTGCCTTTTTTTTTTCTTTTTTCTTCCCTCCTACACAGGCACAGTAAATATTGGGGTCATTCGAAAAGGAATTTCCTTGGCCTAAAAGAAACAGGGTTTCTCTGCCCTTGAAGTATATTGTCATGGGATTAACTATAGACTCCTTTCAGGTTCATTTACTCTCCCCTTGGTGCTTTTGTGGTGTAAGGAAGACATCTGCTCCGTCCTGGGTGATAAAATTAGACCTCTGTATCTAGATATCTTGGTATCTGCACAGGTCAGGGTGTGGAATTTATGATGAAGTCTTTCTTTGTGGTTCTAGAAGTTCTGTTCCCTCCATGTTATTTTAATCTGTTTTCTGTGGTTGGTGGCCTTGGTCTTTGCACTGATTCTAGGACGGGGCCTGGGATAGCATCTTTTGTTATGTTTCCAGAAGACCCATTCCATTGCAGTTGTCTCAGACAAAACTAGAGATCATGGTTGGAACTAGAGATCATGGTTGTTGTGCAGGTCGTAGCTCAAACCCTAGACAAGAGCTTTTTTTATTGGTCCCAGGATACATCCAGTCCGATCATGTTTCTATCAGTCAGTCATCTGTAAATTGCGACCTTGACATTTGAACAGACCAAAGGGTGACAAATCTTCTGATTTTGTCTTATCGTTAGCTGGTGACGTAGGATAACCTGCTCTTAGGTCAAGTTATTCCCAGTTTCCTCTTTGTCAGGATATCATATTAGAGCTGGCACTTATTGATGTCCGAGCAATATTAAGGACGTCCTGGATGAGATTTGTTTCCTGTGGCTGTTGTGAAGAACTGTGTCATTTCTATGTCTGGGATCCAGTGTTCAAGACTGAACGGTTGGTGTCTAATCACCTGGGGTCTAAGTTGGGTCCACGAGACATATTTTCAAAGTGGGAGATGCCCCTGTATTGTAAAGAAGTATGAGTTCTTATCTCTAGTAGATAAGAGCTCATTTTTATATGTAAGATTTCTCCATTTTTTAGTGTGCCTTTGCAGGGAGAAATGGTGCTAAATTATAATGCCTGTGCATTTGAGGGTGGAAAGAGAAGAAAACAGAAATAGGTCACACACCCAAAAAAGATAAAAATATAAATGAAAATATATGTGCACACACACACACTCACACACACACACACATATATATCAGGGGTCTCAAACTTGCGGCCCATGGGCCGTTTGCAGCCCTCCATACAACATTTTGTGGCCTGCGGCTGGCCTTCAAATATCACAGTATTCGCGAATATTTGCGTACTAAATAATCACAATAAAAATCGCATTAGTAAGAAAAAATCTCGTTAAACAGTTTTGTTCGGGGTATGCAAATGTTTAATGTGATATTTTGCGATTTTTTTTCTTACTAATGCAATTTTTTATTGCGAATATTTGGTAAGCGAAATCCCTTATGCGGCCCCACCTCACCTTTGCCTCCTGCTGCCCCCAGGTAAATTGAGTTTGAGACCCCTGATATATATATATATATATATATATATATATATATATATATATATATATAAAGAAAAAGATTTAAAAAATGAAATAAAGTGATTAAAGGAACAGAGTGATGCAAAAGACTACCTTACTTTTTGGGAAAAGCAGGTGAAGAGGTGGTGTAATACAGGCCTTATACTTATGATAGAAGTATAGGTTTTCCCATTGTCTTTTGTTGTTTTCCTCTTTCCTGACATAGGATTGTATTGCTATGACTTTCCCCCTGATTACTGCTTTTGCTGTGTCTCACAAGTTTTGACAAGTTGTTTCGTCATTGTCGTTTGTCTCAAGGAATCTTTTTATTTCTTCCTTGAGTACTTCTTTGATCCAGCTGTTTTTGAGCAG
This sequence comes from Suncus etruscus, assembly GCF_024139225.1. NCBI lineage: Eukaryota > Metazoa > Chordata > Mammalia > Eulipotyphla > Soricidae > Suncus > Suncus etruscus. The sequence goes on from NC_064852.1 coordinate 55,185,486, forward strand.
CATGTTGTTTAATCTCCAGGTGTTGGATTTTCTCCATTGTTTATTTTTACAGTCAATTTTGACCTCTATTGCATAGTGATCTGACAGGGTGCTTCTAATGATCCTTACCTTTGTGATTTTATGCAGGTTAGATTTGTATCCTAAGGAATGGTCTATTCTGGAGAAGGTTCTATGTGGACTTGAGAAGAATGTGTATTCTGCTTTCTGGGGGTGGAGGGCCCTATATAAGTCTATTAGTCCTAGTTCTTCTAATTTTTCATTTAGGGCTCTTATTTCTTTGTTAATCTTCTGTCTGGTGGATCTGTCCAGTGGTGATAGTGGAGTATTAAGATCTCCTACTACTATCACATTTCCTTTCATGTGTTTCTCCAGTTTTTCAAGCAGTTGCCGTGCATATTTTGCTGGCTCTGCATTAGGTGCATAGATATTAACCAGTGTTAGCACTTCTTGGTCTAGTGTTCCCCTGATCAGTAAGTAGTGACCCTATTTGTATCTGATCACTTTCTTAAGGTTGAATGCAATTTGGTCTGATATAAGAATTGCTGTCCCTGCTTTTTTTTTTATTTCCATTGGCCTGGATAATTGATTTCCTTCCTTTTATTCTAAGCCTGCACCTATCTTTTACTTGCAGGTGTGTTTCTTGTAGGTAGCAAAAATCTAGTTTATGTTTTCTAATCCAGTTCTCTATTATGTGTCTTTCAATGGGAACGTTTAGTCCATTACATTTAAGGAAATTATTGACAGAGTGGGCTGTTATGCAGTTGTGTTGTTTAGGGTGGTTGTTACAATCGGGGGTTTGGATTGTGTGATTCATCTCTGAGTAGGTCATTTAGGGTCGGTTTTGTTTGCGCAAATAGTGCGAGTTCATTTTTGTTTAAGAATGATTTTAGTCTTCCCTCCCATATGAATGAGAGTTTTGCTGGATAGTGGACTCTAGGTTAAAAATTTCTTTCATTCAGTTGCTTAAATATGTCATTCCACTGTCTTCTTGCTTGAAGTATTTCATATGGGAGATCTTGTTTGATTCTAATGTTCCTTCCTTTATATGTGAGGGTTTTTTTCTCCCTTATTGCTTTAAGTAGGTCACTTTTCTCTTTGTTTCTTACCATTTGAATTACTATGTGTCTTGGAGTTGGTTTGTTAGGGTATTTTTTTGTTGGGGACTCTTTTCTCCTCCTGGATTTGCTCAGATGCGTCTTTCCAGTGGGAAAATTTTCCGCTATCTCCCTAACTAATTGTTCTTGTCCTTTCCCTGTTTCCTCCCCTTCTGGTATACCTACAATCTTAGATTGTTTCTTTTGTCTTTGTTTATTAAATACTGGACTTTTACTTCCAGTGCTATACCTTCTATTTCTTTTTTGGCTTCTTTGTTGTCTTTTGTTTGCAGTTTATCTTTGAGTTGTTCTATGTGATTCTTGAGCTGCGTGATTCTGCTCTTCTGGCTTTCTATGGTGTTACGAATTTCTTTTAATTCTGTTTGTATGAAGTCTTTCATATTTTGTAGGAATTCTTGTTTAAATTGGTTCATTTGTTCATCTATTAATTTATTGTAATCTCTGGCCAGTGTGTCTTTCATTTCTTCTAGCATGGCTTAGAATTCTATTCTCATGGCTGCTTTTTGGTCTCCCTCTTTTGGGTCTGTGCGTTTTGGTGGATTGGAAACTTGTTCTGATTTCTCTCCATCTCCCCTGTTGTTAATGTTTTCCTTGGTTTACCCATCTTTATTGGCTTGGCTTGGAGTGCATTGCCTTCAGTTTTCAGCCCGCTTTTGCCACCTGTGGCATGAGGCTTGGTTCTTTCTCAGGGTGTGGCTCTATGTGAGTGGTGATATTGGGTGATGTCGCTGAGATTTGGACTTTCCCTCATCCTCCAGTCAAGTCTGGTCAATCGCCACCCCCTTCCTGCCAGACAATGCAGGTTCACTCTCTGGCCTGTCCTGGGAGTTCCAGGTTCCCTTGAATGGCCACCTTCTGTCCTCTCCCGTCAGTGACCTCCTGCACTCACTCTGGACTGTCTCAGGAGCTCAAGCTTCCCTTGAATGGCCGTCTTCCACCCTCTCCAGTAGGCGACTTCCTGCACTCACTCTGGCCTGTCCCAGGAGCTCAAGCTTTCCTTGAATGGCCGCCTTCCACCTGCCGCAGAAAGGGGTTTAAGGACAATGCTCACCTCCTCTCTGCTTGGAGCCCAAATCAGGCAGAAAAGATTCTCTGTCTTTATGGATCAGCACATTTTGGTCCACAAACAAGTACTGGCATTTGACAGAGTTGGCCACTTTTTCCTTCATTCCCGAAAGTGTGCAGTTTTCAGAGGTCAGGAGTAGACACCTGAGAGTTGGACCCTGGGGCAGGATAGTACAATGTTGTGGATTGTTGAGTTTATCTGTATGCATGAAAGCACTAAGGATGGATGGATTTGAACAAAGGTAATCTTGTTCTCTCTGGCTCACAGTTGCTCCAGGGTGACATGCAGACTTGTGGTAATTGAAGTCAGGAATTACTCCTGGCATTGCTCATGGATCACATGAGATGCCAGAAATCCATCCTAAGATGACTCTGTGCAAGGCAAGCACCTTATCCTCTATGCTATCACTCTGGCACCATCACCCTATACCAGATTTTCAACCCAAACTGCCCTGGCTGCAGCATCATTTATGTGCATACATGTGGGTGAGTTTCCTTTGAATAGGAGCTACATGATAGAATATGCTGATGGCCCAAGCCAGATGGCAGTATGATGACCCAGATATCCAGATGACCCAGATGCATAAGAGCTGCATGTGACAACTCTTAGAACACTAGTCCTGAACTCTGACAATGTTATAAGGGCTAGAAAGGGACATATAGGAAATCTTGTTTACAACTGTACCCGAGTCCATGTGTGACCTATCAAAGGGGAACAAGCACCATGGCCAGACTACTTCAGGAAGTCCAAGCCCTTCACATACTATTGGAATGTACTCCAGCAGGATGCCTCCTATTCCCTGAGTTGTGAAGTCCACATGAAACCAGAGTTTTTCATTTTCATTTTTATTTTGGGTGCCACACCCAGCATTGTTTGCAATGCTGGGCTTGCAGCTAGCAAACTTGCAAGTGTTGCAGAGGTTTCAGACCTGTGTGGAGTTTTTCAGCCATGTTAGCTGGAAAAATATTCTTCCAGTACAGCATCTATTGTCAGGCATTTTTCTGTCACCTGATCTAAAAGATGAGGTCTGGCTGAGCTAAGGAATTGCTATGAGAGCTATAAGTGTCCTACTACTAGAACAGAATTTAAGGAATTGAAGTTTTAATCTCATGAGAATTAGGCCTTCAGGCCCAAGGCACCAGCCTGGACAAACCTTGTGGGCTCTCTGTCATTTACCTTCAAGGACCTAGAGGCACTTTACAACAAGCTGACCTTTATGGACTGTCCTGCAAAGGCCCAGCTTGTGGATCCAATGCTCTTTTCTGTCTGGGGCAGACCCATAAGTGGGAAAGACATGTTTATCCACCCTGGCTTTTGTGGTCTAGGCTTTTATCTAAGCCAGAGGTGCCTTCTTTGCCAGGGGGGTCTTTGTTCTTTCTTGGGGTGCATGTCCAGTGCAAACTAAATGCTAATAAACAGTTTCTCCCCTACTCATGGATCCCTTAGCCTGAACATAGCAGCAGCCTAGCTGGCTTTCACCTGCACCCTCCTTCTGCAACCTCCTCTCTTCTTGTAGATCTTTTAGGAGTTGTGGGAGACATGCATAAGAAGCATGTCCTCAGCTCATTTAGGTGTGCTTTCTTTTGACCCACAGAGTGTATTTTCTCTCTTCAGAGATTACTCAAATGCCTCTTCTGCTGAAGGCTGTCTGTGGATTGAGCTCAGGCTCTATCCTAGGTTAGAGGCCCTAACCCCATCACTCACTCTGTCTTTGGGCCTCTCCACCTTGATTGCTATTGTACTAACCCTCACATATGTGCCAGGGTCTGGTTCTGCTTGCTGGACTTACTCTGTGGTTCCTTCCTTTAATGTGGAGGACAGTAAAGACCCAAGGAAAATACCTTCATGATTTTCACACATGTGAGCACAATATCTATGGGAAGAAATTACATAGAGAAGTTGATGGTTGGGTTGAAAATGCTTCTCCAAATAGATGCTACACTGGGAATAATGCTCTTTGGGTATGGGGTATGCCATTGAGGGGTATGTGCAGAAGAGGGACTGTTGGAAGAAGAGGTACTGTGCATGGGCAACAGCAAATCATGCAGTACCTTAGTTCATTGTGAGAAATTTAGATTTTTTACTAAATATTCAAATAAAATATTCAATCTTTTACTAAATATTTAAACAGGCAAGGTAAAGAGTCCATGGCTCCATCCACTGGAGACTGGCTGGTCCCCAATCATTGCTGTAAAAATGCCTCCCTACATCCAATACCTTTGTAATCAACAGACCCTTCCGGCATCAAGTAGGAGAATGGAAGAAAAGCAAAAAGAGCTGGGTTGGTGGTGGCTTGAACAGAAGAGTGGGAAAATGGAAAGGAGTTTGAAACCATGCCAGCACTAGTTGTCACATGGCAGGGTGTGGAAATGAACTGGCCATGAGGGTTAATGGGAAAAGAAGACAACAGGGACAAAGGGCAGGGCCAGTGCTCTGTGTATCCTCAATAACTGCTTTGATCCCTAGTTGATGGGAGTGCCAGCAGATTATATGCAGTAATTATAGCCTCCTGCTAATTGTATTGTCTGAGATCCTAGTTTTACTCATTCATTGATTAACAGAGCTAAGGAACAATCTATAATTATCCCCTCTCAGTTGTTCCCTTGCTTTAGGAGACTGTGTGTGTGTGTGGGGTGAAGGTAGCATGGGAGTCTTGGCTGTCACTATGTTGGAGCATCTCTGAGGTTCCCTGAGAGAGGGTACATGTCTGAGGTCCCTTCCCAAATATGTCCCACTGTGGTCTAATGATATGTATGTTTTGAAGGTTTTGCATAAGCTAAGCTCTTTGTCTCTTGAAGGAAGCTCTTCACTAACTCTGCAGAAAGAGGGCATGCCTCACCTGTTTCCTGGCAGTGTCAGCTTCCCATGAAGAAACTGCATGTGCATTGGTCCCTGGGTTGTGCTCTATAGTTAAAAAGCATTTGCTGTGGAGGGCACAGCAGCATGTGGTGAGTAGCAGGCTTTCCACTAGGTGCTGTGAGTCTTCTCTCATGTTGTTTTGGATATTTGGTCAACATCAAGACTAGACTGAAACTGTTTGTATTATTTAAGGAAACTGTTGGAGAGAAAACCCTGAGTCTTTTACCCAGAGGGATATACTCTGAGCTACACCTCAATTCTTAGGCTCATATAATGTTTTTGTTTTGTTTTAGATTACACTTGGTAATTTCAGGGCTTACTCCTGGCTCTGTACTCAGAGATCACTCCTGATAGTGATCTGGAAACCATGTAGGGTACCAGACAGCAAACTGAGGTCAGCCAAATGCAAAGCAAGCACCCTTCATACTGTACCATCCCTTTGGCCCAGAGGTCAGATGATTTTGTACAATAAATCAAAAGTATAAGTTTGATAAGAATACTGGGATACCAGGGAAATGATTATGAAAGATAGAGTACATAAATTGCATGCAAGAGCCCTGGGTGCCATTTCCAGCACAATCTGGCTCCCAAGCACTGGGCTGGGAGTGACTCCATCCCCTGCAAATGATGATTGTGAACAGCCACCAGAGGATGCCTGACCCAGGCCCTGGGCTTCAGGACAGCTGTAGGAACAGGCAGAGACCTTTTACACAGTGGTCTGGGTTCACCCTTCTCTCACTGTTTATTTCTTCTAAAGCACCATGTGACAAAGCATTATGTGACAATTTTCAGACACATAAGAAAATTTTCTAGCCAGAATTTTCTACATGAAGTGATTGTGTTTAATCACATAGATGTTTTCCTAGTAATTAAGACTCAACTGGTGTATCCTATAACCCAGCTTTGAACATTATTTTGTGCTTGTATCCTGATAATACCATTTTTTAAATAACTTTGTGACTTTAATAAAGAGATAGGAGCCAATCGGTGGGCACATGTGGATGGGCGGGAGAATCAGAGGTGAGTGATTGATGGTGCCTAATGTACTGTACCTGGACAGGGCAGGGCTTGAGGTTGGTCCTTCTAATAGAAGAGGTGAGGCTGAACTGGCCTTGAAGGCTCAGACATTTGGAAGGATGCAACAGAGTTGAAGGAATTGTTCTCAGGAAACCAAGCAGACTTATATGAGGGGGAAGCTGCAGTGAACCAAGCTTTGTCATAACCAGAGAGTAGGGAAATTGAGTGACTGCAGGGTCTATCTACATCTAGAAGGTGCACAGGTGCCTGGAGAAGGTGTCCTGCATCCCTGAGTACTGCAGGACTTTGGAGAGCACATGCATGGGGGGCACTGGGCAGGAAGCTGAGAACATGGTGGAGTGGAGCAGACCTCTAGTGGCCGTCTTGGGAAACTCATGGGCTCTCAGCATCTTTTCTGAGCTTTGCTGATGAAGATGGAGAGAGGAAGGGAAGAGGGTTTCCTTTCCTCTGGTAACTCACAAAGTTTCCTCCAACTTCAAGGATGCTTAAAGGACAAACTGTCATCCAACAGCACTGGACACTAGAGTGACCACTACTGCTGCTAGCAGCTTATGCAGCTTCTGAGAAAGGCACATAGAGAGATTTTCTTTAAAAGACTGGTCTGCTGTTCTCTATGGCAACGGGAAGACTTGAAGGACCAGCCAGAAGCAAGAAGAAGCCACAGCTTTGCGTTGAGGAAAAAAGACATTAAGGATTCAAGATGGAACTGATTGGGGATTTGGGGATTTCTTGTTCTCAGAGCAGGCCTACCACTCAGAGGAGTGCTAGTGAATCCATAGAGGGGTGTGTAGAGACCACTACAAGGGGATAATGGTTGTGTTTCAACTTGTAAGGGACTAGGACAGATTCAGATGAAATAAAATGCTTATTGGGGTGATGAAAGGTTTCTGGTGGGTGCTGTGGAACCCAGGGCTCTAAAATGAGGATCTGGTCAGCTTGCAGGTCTAGAAGCAAATGTTGTCACAGGTAATAATCCACACAGTGAAAAGGTACAAGAACAGTTCAGGAAATCCAGCACTCAAGGGAGGAATCACACCACAGGAGCCTTTGGCTTCTAAGAAGGAAAGCAGCTTAGTGGAGGAAGACTGAATAATGAATGCCTGCCTTCCTCAGATACCTGCTTTTATTGAGGAATACCAAGTAGGGAATAATTTAATAATCCCATTACCAGATCAAACCCTACAATGGAGTATGAATATTGGACCAGTGAACCAGCATCTCTCTCTAATATACTTTATAAAAAGAAACAAAATAATGCACATTATATGATTCTAAGAGGGAAGATACCTCTACAGATAAAGATAAAGGTTGGCAAAATTTTGCATAGGGACAGCAAAACATAAAGAAAAACTTTCGTACTAAAACCAGAATATATACCCACAAAGCATTCTGCCTTAAGACCATCTACAGGCTCCAGGCACACTAATTCATATAACCCCATAGTCTTTCTTCAAGGTCACAGGAAAGGTTCTACTCAACGACAGTTTTTGCTGTAGGTTAGCTCATCCTGGGGCAAGTAAGTGCAAAGATAGTTTCATTCATTCCTAGAAGATCTTCAATTTTCCTAGGCCAACTTGCCTTTATGGTCTCCCTGTAATGTCAGGGTTACCTAGGCTTGGCCAATGTAAAGATGTGAAGGTCAAATCAAAATGATGAGACTGAATGTAGCCTTGGGTCTCTCATCCTCTATAGTAGTGTCCTGTTAGAAGAGGATCTTTCCCATTCCTCTTCAGGGTTGGGAAAGACTCCAATCTCCAGAACTTTTCTAGATATTGAGTGGAGAGACAAGACTGGCCACTTGATGCAGATCCAGGGTCTGTTCTGGTAGATGGTCGATTCCTGGTGTAGGTACAAAGAATCATGCTGGACCCAAGGTTCAGGGGTAAATTGCTGTTTTTGGAGTCATGTCAACAAGGCAAGTGTTCAGAGTGGAAGGCCCGCTGTAGCAAGAAATTATTGAATACCCATCCCTAATGGCTAATAACTCCTCTTAGTTTCTAATACTTTCTGATTGTAATGCACCTATACAAAAGGATACTATTGTGGCCTAATGGAAGATAATAAACCAACAATCCTACCCTGGTTCTATCAAAAGCACAAAAACTTTATGGGTACTATCTCTACTCTCTTCTAAGAATTTCTACTAGCAAATTTAAATAAATAGGGGAAAGCATGATACACCATAGAGCATATACATGTTAAAGACATACACTTAAGAATTGTACAAAGAGGGTATTCATAACCCCTATATATGTCTTTTGAAATAGTCTGAGGAAAGCAGATAAATTACAGATTCCAACTGCAGTTTGCAACACACTCTTGTGGAGTCTGGAAAAACCACTCGCAGCACTCACAAATCAGGAAATGTCCTAGATCCAAGGATCTCTTAGTAGCTAAAACCAGTTGTAAGCAACAGTCTGTGGTGAAGTGAAGTGGTAGAAATTGACCACCAAGAACCCATCAGCAACAGCAGTGTACCTGCCTTCTTCTTTGAGGATAACTTGCAGTTCAAAGCATCGAGTGACTTCAACAGCAGTCACAACAGCCAGAGTGATGACATAAAGCGGGAGACCTTCATGTAGGATGAGCCACTGAAGAGGACCATAAGCAGTTCACATGTCAATGGTGCTGCCAAGTTCTGCTTTCCATGCAGTGGGCTGCCTGCAGCAAGTTAGCTGGGCTGATTTATATAGATCCTACAAACTTATACCGGAGCAGTATCATAAGCACCAGTGCGACCACTGCAGCAGTAGTGGCATCAACTACTTCCCTGGGAAAAGAAATGACTCCATACAAGAAGGAAGAACTAAATCCAACATACACAGACATTACATATAATATGGACAAATATTAAACATAGAGGTGGCTACCACATACATACTCACACATAGAAGGACAAAAGGATCGATCCATAGAAAAATTGACACAGGTAGAATGGGTCAAAGCACTTCAAAATATAAAGCCGGCATATCAGGTGAAAAAGTTTTCTACTTCCTTGGAGGAATCAACATTGATGGAGGGGAATTTTGCTGAAAACAGGCTTCATGGTTTAGAACACACAGAAAACATTAAAACAATCATAATATTTAAGACTAAAATACTAAGTTATATGGAAATAAGCACTGTAAAAGAGACTATGACATTCAGATGCCTTATACAAGGATCTCTGTGGAAAAGGAACATTAGAAAATATAGGAAGAGGGGCCGAGGGATAGTACAGTGGCAGGGCACTTGCCTTGCACGCAGCTGACCCAGGATACACCTGGATTCGATTCTGAGCATCCTATATGATCCCCCGTGCCTGCCAGGAGTGATTTCTGAGTGCATGAGCGAGGAATAACCTGAGTGCTCCCAGTATGGCCCAACCCCCCCCCCCCCAAAAAAAGATATAGGCAGGTAAAATCAAAGGGAAAATAAATGATTTAAAATATTTGTTAAGACCACAATGAGCACTATATTAGGAGTCAATAGAAAATATAATTGTAATGTGAAACTAGGGTATCCAAAATATATCTCCATGAATCATTGTTAACAGAAGCATTAAAGATTATTATAAACATAATAGAATAGAAATTAATGGGCACTATCTTGGGAGTCCACATCCTGCAGCTAGCTGTTTTTCTGTTAGTAATTAGTATATTTTATAGACATCTCTAAGGAGCATTCACTTAAACATCCTAATTTAAACAGATGTATTCATAGCAGCAAGTTTTTTTGAAATATAAAAAATATATATACACCACTGAAGATTTTACAGAATAGTTATTTCTGAAATTGCTTGATCATCAAGTTTAAACCAATGTTTTCTTGCTACATTTTTACAATAGGCTGTGCAGTGGCCCTTTTCCACTTCACCATAATGGTTCAAAACAGATAATAATTTGTATTCTTCTTAGTTGTTCTTAGAGTCCATAGTGTACTGTGATAGATCAAGGTTTTCTAAAGGAAAGTCCATATAATTCTATAGTTTTTTCATCTTTTTGCCATCGTAGAATAAGCATTTCAAATGTGTTAAGAGCACAGGTGGTAGTCTCCTAATTTCTGTTATTTTTAAGAAATCCTGTTGTATGTCACAGTGGCTGCAATAAACCCTATTATTGTCTTTTAGTTCTTCTTTAAAAAAACTTTAAGGCAATCTTGCAACATGCATTTATCTGTAGATATCGAAGTCAAGGTTAAATGAGTAAAGATCTCTGATGTCTGAGATTCTTTGTGGCAGATGAGGCATTAAATTGTAGATTTAAGCTGGCCTTGGAAAAGTGTTGCAATAATAAACTCATTAAACTGCTTGTGTCTCTGCCATGGTTATTTACAGCTTTTGAGTCAACTAGATGATCTTTATTTTCCTCTATTTGTCTATTCTGATTCCCTGTTACAGTTTCAGGTCTGAGTCTGGGATATATCTGCTAGTGGAACCTAGGGCTCCAAAATGAGGATCTGGTGAGAGGTAGGTCTGGAAGCAAATGTTGATACAAAAAATAATCCACACAGTGAAAAGTTACAAGAACTGGTTTAGGAAATCCAACACGTAAGCAAGGAATTCAACCACACAAGCTTTCTGCTCCTAAGAAGGAATGCAGCTTAGTGGAAGAAGACTGAAGAATGAGTGCCTGCCTTCCTCAGACCCCTGCTTTTTATTGACAAGAACCAGGCCACGACCTAGGGTGGGAGAGGAATACCAAGGAGGATATAATCCAATAATCCCATCACGAGATCATATTCTAGGATGGAATGTGAATATTGATTAGGGTAGGACCAATAATCCAACAGGTGGGGATTTGTACTTTTAAGAAATATGGTGATTAGGCAGGTAAGGCACTTGCCTTCTATGAATCTAACCTGGATTTAATCCCTAACACTGCATTTGGTCCCTTGATCACCTCCAGGAAAGATTCCTGAGTGCAGAGCCATGAGTAAGTCCTGAGCATTGCCAGATGTGGTCCCCACAAGAAAAGAAAAATATGGGCTTTAGCATAGTGCTTTCAGTATTTTACACCTGTGATTGAAAACCACTGAATCAGGAGAATCTGCTATATGAGCTATATGAAGAAAGAAGACAGGAAAAGATGTTGAACTATTTCTTAATTTTCCAGACTTGACTGAACATAGAGGAACCACAGAATCAAACTCCAGGGGGACCCAAGCTGCCCCTCTCCTCCAGGGTTAGAGTGGGAGAGTGGCAGATTGGGGCTGGGAGCTGGTGTAGTTCATATTAGGTGAAGTTGCAGTCACATCTGCTCCTGTACCTACACTCCTGCCCAAACTTCCAAAGAAGGCCTTGTAAACTGTCTCTACCAGGTGGGGATGCTGGTGGAGGTGCCACTATGTGTTGGGCAAGTTCTTGCCCAGGGTTCAGGGGGCATGAAGTGGCCTGTCTGACATAGTCTCACTGGCACCAGGCTCCCAGTAACTCCCACCCTAATCCTTGAAGTGAAGTACAGTTCTTGGAGAGGCCTTGCCCACCTACCTCACCATAGGAGAAGTTGGACTGGATAGTTCTCCATGTTTGAAGATTACAGAGCTTCAGAACAGAGCAGGCATTCACTCTCCAGGGAGCCTTAGATTGCAAAGCAGGAAGTGAGGCTCAGACAGTCTCCTTAGCCCCAGTCCTTATCTCAGGTCCTAGAGATGGTGACCTCTGTCTTCTGGGACACTTAGCTTGACTGCTAAATTGACCCTGCTAAGCCATGCCCCACCCATCATTTCTTCTTTCTACTGCTGCTCAGTAGTACTTTTAACCTTCTGGTCAGAGTAGAACCATCAGGTGGTGCCCTGGAAATTGCCAGTCCTGGTTTTGGACCTAAGACACAGCCAGGAAAGAGGTAATTATCCTCCCCTTTCCCAATAGGGAAGAGCAGAGCTGTTTA